>NW_026856837.1:0-41305 GCF_026571515.1 Ruditapes philippinarum | reverse complement strand
ACCCGGGTACGACCAGGAACAACCGGGGTACATCCGTAACTCTGCTGGCAACGTCCTGGATGATCCGGAACATCCGGCATTCGACCCCGGATGGAATAAAATATTTAATATCACCGGGTGGTCCGGGATGATCCGGGAAGCTATAGCTTTGCCTGCTTCATCCTTAGCTCTGCCGGGAACGACCGAGGTTATACCGGGAAAGCACCGTAGCTCTGCCGGCACAAATCGGGGATGATCCGGGGTATGATATAGCCGGTAGAGCTACAGTAGAGCTACGGTAGAGCCCCGGTATATGCCGGCAGAGCCCCCGGTAACTACAGGCAGAGCCCCGGAGGATAAAGGTAGAGCTACGGTTGATCCCGGTAGAGCCCGGCAAAGCCCGGATCATTTCAAAAGAATAACGACAATTTGCAATGATTGCACTTGTTTGTATTAAAAGCCTTCCCATTTCCTTTCTATCCAGTATGGCATAAGGATTTTTAAGAAAATCATCATGAATTACTATTCTGGAACAATATATTTTATATTAAATATAAATTATGTATCAATCTATCATTTTCGGCGTTTTCAATCCACCGGGGCTCTGCCTGGATCGTCCTGGGCTCTGCCGGGACTCTGCCTGGATCGACCGGGGCTCTGCCTGGGTCAACCGGGGATCTTCAGACGTCATCCAGGAACGACCGGGGAAGCACCGGCATGATCCGTAGCTTCACCTGGGCTCTGCCTGGATGATCCGGAGCGCATCCTGGGGTGGTTAGTAGGGTACTACCGTAGTGCTGCCGGGGTAAGTGTGACCGCAACAATAATTTCATCCCGGATTGTCCCGGATCATCCGGGTAACTTACCGGGATGGTCCTGGGCTCTACCGGGAGTAAGTGAGACCGAGGCTTTAAACTCACTGTAAGATTGTTGCCTAAATTCTTCTATTATGCTTAAAAAAACACACATCTCTGTAGAATTTATTCTTATAACATTAAAATTGAATCTCATGAATTTTCCGCTCTTATTTATTGTCAAACTTTCTGATGCTAACAAATCTGTTGACGATATTTCTGCTGATGCCTTTCGTTGCTGCATACAGAAATTATTCAATGTATTTACAGTCACATCATGAAAGAATCGCATTAATTGTTATATGTTTTGTAACACTTGAAAGGAAACTGAAGGAAGCTTTTTTGCAATAATCCATCGCCATACAGTGTGTAAATAACAAGAGCTTTTAAAAGAAAAACCTTAGGTCTTGTATCTGTTTGCTTTATTTAAATGAGGTTCCATTAGTTAAAGCACAAAATACTCAACATTTTTCTCTTTAAAAAACTGTTATCATCAGCACACACTCGCATTCATTTAAATGTACTTTAAAACCACACGAGATACTTCTCTTTTTTTCTTTTTTTTCACTCTGCAATTAAACACACTCCTAACAAGCTTTCAGCTAAAACTATTTTATTTGTTTTCCTCAAATTTAACACAGAATTTACAGTTTTTCACTGCAGTTATTTTATATTGCATTTATTTAAAACAACCCATGCCTTTTAAATGCGGAAAATTTAGCATGGTAACCCTCATCGGGAAAATTAAACACACCTTCTCTAATAACATTTCACTTTTTGCCTGATGATAAAACATATTTATAAAATGATGTTTTTCATAAAAAGCCATTTTTCTAAAAGTTGAGGAAGCTGGTTAATATAAGCATGATCTATTCATTATTTTCTGTTTAATTTCTATATTATTAACCATACATAATACAGGTTGCAGGCATAATGTCTTCCATGCAATTTTGATTTACAAAACATGTTTTCTCATTTATAGTTTTAATTTATGCAGAATGCAGTGAATAAACATATTAAATTTTGCAACTGTTATGAATTATAATCTACTATAATACAACATTCTTATAAAAACAAACTAAAAAGGGAAGTTATTTATCCAGAATTATAGCTTTATCTAATTATATATATAATATTATATTAATTCCTATTTTCAATTCAGCTTTCTTTAAAAGAAGCAAGCAAAACAACAATATTTAAGTCATAGTTTCAAAAGGATATAGAATGACCATGGTAAATACCTTCAATTGGTCAGTTTTCATCTTTAAATAAGGACAAAACTGTTTATCATTTTTATGGAAGTATCAAAATGTTTTGTTTGGTTTTACTGTGCATTAACACAATTAAGGTCCAGGAAAGATGATTTTGGCTAATATTGGGTGTTACAAATTGAAAGCAACACCTGAGGGGTCAAAACCACCTCACCTGCTAGAGCTAACAGACGCATTGACTTCAGTAATTCAGACCCATTAGTTGCCTCTAAAGATCACACAGGGAATAGTGACTGCACAGGGATGCTGGCTGCAATTCTTACACCTTAACCCTTAAAGGCAACCCCTTAGCCACAGCTAGGGGTAAAATATCAAAATATGTTGGACTGAATAGCTAACAATCATAAGATGATCAGATGATACAGACAAACTTGTCCCCTTTTCTGCCCCTTTGTTGCCCTGCCCCAGAATCTGTAGGGAAACCAGCAGGGGGTTTTAAAAAGCAAATGGGCTTTACCCTCAATAAACTAAAAGAAAATTAAGTTCTTTAATAAAAAAAAATGTTTCAGCCCCAATGTGATAAAATGTCAATCTATAATGTCTCAATTCATGACAGGCTGTTTAAAAAAACAGCATTATATATAGGCAAAACAATAAACACAACTGCCAAATGAGTCACTGAATAAACAAGAAGTGTCTATGCGTGTTAACGCTTGTCTGTTTAGACAAAAATTCTTACATAAAAAGGGGCATAACTCCAAAAATATATCTTTGAGAATTATGCCCCTTGTCTTACAAAGGCCTCTTGTCTTGATAAGTAAGTATTCCAAGTTTCTTATTGATACCTTTAAAACTGGTTGAGAATTGGCTCACATTAAAGGTTTAGCATGACGGCACAGAGGACGCAGCAATCATTATAAATAGCTCGACTTTTTCTTTGAAACAGATGAGCCAAAAAAAATGTTCTTTATTTACATTTGCAGGTTTACAGTAATTGGTGGTTTATTCCAAGGAATGTCTTAAAATATCATAATTTCTATATAAAATTCAAGTGTTAGGATCATAGATTTCAACACTTATTGTTCTCAGGTATATTATAGATTTAGTAACTGTCTCAATTTTCAGCAACAATTTACTGCAAGTTTCTATAATATAATACATACATGAGAAAAATTTCTTTGCAGTAATTTTAATATTTATGTACACTTGCTTGAATTGTAAAAAAGTTTTCTTTCTTTAGAGGTAAAGTTATAATTACCACATATAAAATTATACATGAATTGTTTAATCAGATGAAAAGATCTTCACAAATTTATTAATTGAACATATCAATTTATTCAAGTAAAAGGTGAAGTTCTTTAAACTGTCTGGAGTAATCGGAGTAATTATAGAGGCATCTTCAATAATCCATTGTGTTTAACCATATGGCTTTACACTGACTGCCAAGGATTACATAGTAACTATGAAGAATAGACAGCTGTAATTAGAAACCTGTCCTGAATGCTAATGACCAACTTCAAAATGTGACAAGAATCCTCCTAGCAAGACTAATAGACTAATGGCAAATTGAGGAAGTCAGGAGACTCTCAAAGTAAATCTTTCCCCGTAAATCTCTGTAAATCTCTGTAAATCTTGTAAATCTTGGCTTAAATTGAAAGGATATCCCCAAACAAGTGAACTTTATTATAAAATTATGGGTTTAATGAAGCATTCAAAAGATGATGTGTTCTAAGTGATATGATAGGTTTTGTATGTTACATGTAAGGTCTGATCACCATACAGAAGCTATTTTGACATCAGATGTACTTTTATATAATATTTCATATTATACAGATTTAAGTAGTTGTTAATATAAGTCAATTAGGTGGAAAAGAGCCGGGAACTTTCAGAAAATGACAAATTACGCAAATCTTGCCTAGTAACCCTGTTAAATATCATCATTATCCTGAAGCTATTATTTCCCCTCTCACTTTAATATACAATAAAAGTTAGAAATATTATCTCTAAGAAATAAATTTAATTGTTACAGTAACTGTTGATAATGTTGCTGAAGGGGCCAGTCTCCACTGAGGTTTTAAGCATGATGGGACCAGAAATATTTTATCAAGATTTGTACACAATTTGATGTAGGTTTGGACCCATAAATTATGCGTAAATTTTCATATCATATCTACAACCTTTTTTCCAGAATCATCATTTATGCAAAATGACCCCAATATGAAAACTGCATATTCGCAATGCTTTTCATTTAAATCGAAACAAGAATTGCACAAAAAATCTATTTTTCCATTTATAAGTTTTCAGCATATTTCTTTATCCTGCTTTGTAGATTTTTCCATTTCAAGTGCTTAACTTGATCTATGCAAGAATTCAAAATTTTAAGTTTCAAGGATTTTTGACCTCAGTGGGGCTCCTTCAACAAGTTGTTCACTCTTGTGAAATATATTACAAATTCAACTCAACAGCGAAAAAAATCATTATTTCACTTTCATGTTTATGTACATTAAATATACAAAATATACATATTTTCATGTTGTTTCTGTTACCAAATGGAAAAATATTGCAAGGTAGAATATACTTTGTATCAATTATTTTCATCTTTTGTTTCAATTTTACTTTATTCCAGATTGTCATATTTCATAATTTATACAGGTTTGCAAGTCACGAAGATCCATCAAATTGTTTATTCAAATTCGTCAGACAAAACCGAACATTTTCTTGAAATAATTATACCTTATATCATATTCAGTAACAGAACCGATTTATATTTCGTAAACATTATCAATTATTTCCAGTGCACAACATTCACAATGGAACGAAATTGCATGGCAAAAGCAGCAGTCTGCATAAGTTGGGAATAGAAAAACGGGATTAAAAAAGCATGGTGCTATTGGTCTGATACTTAAATACTTGTAATAACTGTATGTAATGAGATACTGTAAATGTAAAAGTTACCAAAATAAACTAATTCTTCTTAAAAAAAAAATTTAAAAAATTAGAAAACAATAAAAAAATAATAATATCTGTCATATGTCACGGCTTGGATCACAATATTGTCCCATGGGCAGGTTCCTGAGGGGCAGATATTCCATCTGATCGCAAACATAGAGTATGTAAGATATTTTTTCTTGCATATTCTGCTTCATTCCATTATATTTTAAACTTTTTACCTAAATAAAACAATTTTCCATAGAAATTTATGTCATAACACCGTAACTATCTTTATACAAAATTGAAATTACGACATCCTAAGCGTGCCATTGAACAGCACGCGACTCATCTGGCACCCCTTATGCCAGGTGAAATTTTTGGCATGGGTAAAACGAACTGAAATGCCAGTCTGATATGCAAGAAAAAACAATCAGTTTCTCAGATATAATTATAAACTTGAGACAAAGAAACAAATTTTATTACAGATTAAATGTAAAACATTACCCATCATTGTCAGTTATCTGATTTCTGTCTTATTCAGGTTGACTAAACAGTCAAACCTGTTTGAAAAAAAAAAAGAATTTGGAAAAGTGATCTTCATTGAGAAAATTAAGCAAGCAATCACTGCTGACATAAAAGTTGAAAATCTTTGATTCATCCCTTATGAGAAATGTCTGCTAAAAGTTATGTTTTATATATATTAACTTCAGTACAGGTCCATATGGCAATGCTGTAATGAAATAAAATACAGTGGATTAGGGGTGTGGATCGTCGGATAAGTGATGATCCGATCCGAACCACGATTCAGCACTTAGGATTCACAAATCGAACCACAAATCTTTCTTTATCAAATAAGTATTGTAAGTTTCAATTGAATATCTCAAGCAATAATTGAGATATTTGAATTTACAAAAAACTTTAACCAAAATTTCTAAGTTAAAAAGGGGCATAATTCTGTAAATATTATAGACAGAGTTGTCCAACTTGTCAATCTGATGTACATGGTTACTATAAATAAGTATTGTAAGTTTCAATTGAATATCTCAAGCAATAATTGAGATATTTGAATTTACAAAAAACTTTAACCAACGCAGACGCCGACGCGGACGCTGACGCCGAGGCGACTACAATAGCTCTCATATTCTTCGAATAGTCGAGCTAAAAATTAGATCGCGATCCCCGATCTCTGGGCTTACGAATATTCAAACTCGATTTTTCACTTTGATTCGTGATTATCCGAGTACTAGCCCTACAGTGGATATACATTAAAATTGCTGAAATGTAGAAATAAAATATAGACTTTCATTGTGTGGTAAAATACATGTAATTGCTATTGACACCAGTGGTTTTAATATGTGGTTGCAAGTTTGTGGTGGTTTAAATTAAACAGAGGGTTAGGCACATAATAATAATTACTCTGTGCACCTATATTTTTTACAATATTTAATTTTGTTCTGTCATTTCATTTGTTACAAACTTCACATATTATAATTATTATTACCACCTCTCTCATAAAATATTGATAACACCTCCTGTTCAAGGGTATTGCAACCATCACATGCATCTGACCTGTCATTAAACTAGTTCATTGGTGACTATAACACCTTAAGCACTATTTCAGGTAAATTTAGCAGTGGTCTACCCATTTGAAGTGACTTAATCATGTAGAAAATATAATCATCTGATCACTGTACTGATTAACATATCATATCATTGATAAATCTCTCTCTCTTTATCTATCTCCTTTTATTCATTGCTCTTTTTATCTCTCTATATATCTATAATATCTCTTTATCGATCTTAAAAATCAATCCCTCAGCTGTCCTTGACCCTAAAAAAAATGTTTTTTGAGGTCTTGAGATAGAATTGTATTTTGGGTCAGCCACAAGCCAATATTGCAATGCAAAAAAGAGTCTACTTTCTGTTTTTACAAGAAAGGCCAATGATACTTATGATAATATAAAGGCTCCCAAGAAGGGGTACAGTGATTAAGTGTAAATCCAAGACAGGAAACACACTTTATTGTTATACACTTTCATTGTTAATCAACTGTGCAGGATATATTGCTGTTCAAGCACACACCTTAAATATAAGCAATAAGCAACATATTGCTTAATATTTTGTGTGTTGCACTGCATGCAATATAATAAACACAGGATTGTTACATAATATTCTGCACTAATAAAAACCGAATTCAACAATTTACAATTTCACAAACGCAATTTGTATCATAAACATTCTAATAAGCAACCTTATATGTTTGATGATGAAATCTATATAAATATATAATTGTTGGTATCACTTTTTTTTCTCAATAATAATGTATAATTATGTATTACACATTACTTTTGATGATATAAGGGTAAAACATCATATGGCTCTTTTGTTTAAAATATTTTTCTCGCTCATAACAATAAGAGTGCAGTAAGATAAAATCAGTATCGGTTATCATCCATTCACTATGTACCATGTAACCTTGACCAAAAAACTACAGCTGATCATATCCTATATCTTATGTATGGTATGGCAAAGAAACTTACTTTTTATGTGTGGAATAAAGAATTTGAATTACCACAAGCCTTCAGACAATTTACCAAAGGACCTTTGTTTTAGAGACAATCACATAGTAGTTTACCCCTTCAAAACAAATGTCAAACCATCCTTCAAATACATGTTTTGAGAAGAAAGAATTTTTTAGTCTTTGTGACCTTGACCTCTGACTTAAAAATTCAAAATGTTTAACTAGAATGGACATTCATGGTAAGAAT
This sequence comes from Ruditapes philippinarum, assembly GCF_026571515.1. Taxonomy (NCBI): domain Eukaryota; kingdom Metazoa; phylum Mollusca; class Bivalvia; order Venerida; family Veneridae; genus Ruditapes; species Ruditapes philippinarum. The sequence goes on along the minus strand of NW_026856837.1, from coordinate 33,562 downwards.
ACATCTACTTTCCCGTAGATAAACAAACAACAAAGAAAAAGAAAATGCTGTACTATGAAATGAGATTTGTAGAATCGATGTTATCCGGAACTCAGCAAAAGTGGGTTTTCCTATCAAATCCCGGGGGTACAGACTATTTTTTACTGTTAAAGCTTTAGGGTGTGCTTCTGTTCACAATAGAGAATCAATGTGTCGAATAAAAATGAGTTAAATATATAAACAAGTGTGAATACTTGAAATTTTAACTTAGTGTGAAATTTGATGAACTTTGAAACTTATAAAATAGCTGATACACTGGATATATCCTAAATAGTTGTCCTTTGACATAGTATCTGAAACATCAGGAAATAATTCAAATATAATTCATCACAGTTGAACAATAATCATACAAGTGTATATACAACATGATTATGTAATGTGATTGTTATTAGATAATAAATTAAATCTATGTATAGTTATCATGCTATCTACATACATGTACATACATATATTTGTATACCTGAACCAACTGCACTTGTATCAAGTGTTTAAACAATAAGAAAATACTTTTACGAATCTTCTTAAACTAATGTTAAATACATAAAAAAAATTTATGGAAAATATAGTGTATTAATCAACTGAGGAACAGACTTATTCCGGAAATAAAATTTTGGGTTTTGCGTACAAATACACTTTTAAAGTTACAGCTTTGAAATGTAGCACAACAGGTTGACTTATGTATTGTGAACATAAGTGCATAGTGAAGCTGTAACAGTAAATTTGTGTGTACCGGGGGGGGGGGGGGATTAGCTAGGAAAAATCTAAGTTTTTCTAGTTTGCCGAGTTCCAGATAGCAACCAGTTAAAAGTCTTAAGTAGAAACAGATGTAGAAATATTTTCATCACTTTTGTACAGATTAAAAAAAATAAATCATTTAGACCTTCACAAAACTATAATTTCTTCCAAGTAATTTACATCAGCACATTTTAATATACTATTTCAATTTCGAGGAATATTCCCGCTAGACTTGATAAACTTCACCTAGATAAATTTTAAATAATTATCTAAAATATTTAGTTAGTATGCATATATTAAAGTTATGGAATATTTAATAACTTACATTTAAAATGACTGTTACTAACATAAGTCTTTATTATTCAATAATATATAAATAAAGACTGTCCACATCCAATTCATTACACTTAAGTTTGTAACAACACAGCTAACAACAAAACAATAATAAAAACAAAATAATGACACACTGTTTATCCAATTCATATGTTAACACTGATAAAAACATTTCCATACCTAATGTTTGATCCACTGTAAAAACAATATGTTGTAAACAATACATTATTCGCTAAACAAACAATATATCATCAACCTTCCAGATTCTGTCTACTTTTCAAAACATATCACAAAATTCCATAAATGTCAGCATCAAATATATAAGGCAACATCAAAATATTCATCAGGAGAAGAAAAAAAACATGTGGTGTCTGAAATAATAGAATTTCGTCTCTTCATTAATCCGGTAAAACTTTTTGGCTTAACAAGCTTACTAATTTCATGCATCTAAAACACCTGATCTAAGATGATAAGAAACTGCCGGCTTGTTTATGATATACGAGGATTGGCAATCATTACTAAGAAAAATAACTAACACAAGATTCATATCATAATTCTGTATAACTGAACCGCTGACTGATTTACTAAGCGAGAACAACTGCCGAAAAACAATCTGCAGAAAAACATTTATATCGTGCATATAAAAGGGAGATAACTTTTAAAAAAAACTACAACTGAAGCTATCTAAGAAGGGAGAAAACTTTCTGGTTTTGATATTAAACCAGTAGTACTTCTGTGGCAAATCGATATAGATTTGACATTTATTATAATAAGATAGGTGTATTAGTTTTTTTGTTATGCATCCCATGAAATGATGCTATGCTTGAATGTCATACTGAGAAGCGCGTAATATGCAATTACACTGTAATCAAGAGGTTATTTTCTATAATCAACAGGTAATTTTCAGTATATTTACACTCAGCAAGTATCATCATTGAAGCTGACAATTTGTGGTTAACTCTTATACTAACACAAGAGGAGGGCATTGTTCCAAAGCAAGGCGCAAGAAATTCGGTCATCACAAAAAAGACAAATATTTTCCCGCTCATACACAATATCTGCGTAAAAACTTATTTTTATAATGAAAGCAGGATATATCTCAGTTACTGAGCAGTTAATGCCAGTGATGCCAGACATGCAAATACTTCATTCATTTGGTTTTTTTTCATAAACCTCATTACTTTTCCATATGCTAGTCTTTTGACTGTTGTATTATTTCAGAATATTAATAGAACCATTTATTGAAGACTAAGCTAATGTTAAATGCCAAGGATTAACATCTCCACAAGCAGAAGAGGTGGAGAAAAGAAGCTTTAGGCATTGTAGCATATTCAACTAACACTCCTGAGTTGCTTGTAATATTTCTCTTTTCACCATCAGTCTATTATGTACATGACGTATATTTACACAAGGAAATTCACATTAATTTACTTATTCCATTGTCATTACAATTAAATAATTCAACAGTAAATAACCCATGGATCAATTTTTCTAATTTACCAACATAATAATGAAAAGCATTCTATGGATAACAGAAGATTGTAGGCTAAGGTTGTCTCCCTTGAGGATATATACATCTACATACAAAAAAAGAAGGCTCCTGAATTATTCATATCTAATAATGACCCAAATATATGGATGAAGAGTTGAGTTTTACATATGTGAAAAAAACAACAATACTGTATTTAACTCCACTGAGGTTCCAAAAGTCTAAAATCATAAAATTTTAATTTCTTACAATAGAAAGATGTGCAAAAGATAAGTCAGAAATATAGTCAGCAAATAAATCAAAAGTAGTATTTTTGTGCTATTCTTAACCAGATGCGGGTGAAAAGCCTTGCAACACAAAAATTTTAAGTCATTTTTCAGAATAAAAATAATTATAGGTTCAAGTAATTTAACAGTACTTTCATCATACTTGATATCAGTAACAAGTACAGGTTTAAGTTCCGTAAAGAAGACCTGAAGATGATTTAAACAGGCTTCAAGCTTCCATCATAATCCAGCCAAAAACAATCTATTAAAACTAACAAAACTGTAATAATCATTTCAGTACATTTCCAGAGGAAGATCACAACTGCCCTAAAGTGCAAGTTTGCGTGCATTATTTCACACATGAGCAAGTGATTTGCCTACAAAAGCTTCAGTGCTTAACATCACATCAATAATGTCAAAACAAAGTTATTTCACATATGAGCAAGTAATAGTAAAACCACCTCTGTACAAAAGCTTTAGCATTTCCACTTCAATAATTTTAAAAAGTCAGCAAAGTATGCATCAACAAAACCGAATCATTATAACAGGCTATATATGCTCTTCACAGCTTTGAAAATGAAACTTATAAGAGTTCTGAGTACTGAGTGAACGATCAAATTTCTATTCAAGATTTGATATTTCAAAGCATCCAACAACTCAGAAAAAAACACAAAATCTTCAATCACCTTCCCAAATCCTTAATATGCCATTTTTGAATCATTAGCCAAAATAAACAATAGCTGTACTTTCTAATGGTAGGGGAAGTAGAGGTACCAATTACTTTTCGAACTTCCTGCTTCATACCAGACTTCCAACTAATAACCTTTCGATCATTCTGAAAACTTAATGGCAAACATTTGTTTTCTGTACATCTGTCTGGGAGAGAGATATGTAAAATAATAAAACACACATAAAGACATAATAAAGAGTTGGAATATTGGTTAATTTCCTCAATGTGTACCATACTTCTTGTCAATCTAAATTATCACTATTACAGACAGGAAAACAGGGAGTTATATATAAACAAACAATTCTCTCAACTGTCAAAAGAAAATTCTTCAAAGCTCTATACAATATTATTATTATAAAAGATTATGATGTACTTCAAAGCACATCTTATAGTCTTATAGGTATATTAGAGACAGGTGCTTAAACAGTTTAAACCATAACCTGGCTGCTGGATTTGTATACTGGAATTGCCCAGATTTGAATTTGGAACAGTCCATTTAAAGGGATTTCAATAAATATACAAGAATAGAACAACTAACAGTATAGAGCCTTGTGAGTCTGCATGGATATGCTGGTCATGCCAGCCCACATAGCTCAATCGGTTAGAGCGTGAGACTTGTAATTTCGACATTGTGGGTTCGATTCCCGGGCTGGCCAACTAAAAATACTAATCAGTCTTTCGGATGAGACTTAAATCAAGGTCCCGTGTATGAGTGCTTAGACATTCGGCACGTAAAAAACTGGGGCATCTTTCTGTATCTGTATCTTGCACTATCCTCCAAAAATCTAAAAATGACTAATACTCTTCTGGGGGACTTGCCCATATGGGCAAACGGTGGGGAGTATAAATAAACTCAAATACAAACAAACCATATGTTGTCTGGCCTTACTCTATAATTGTGGCAAAGGCTAATCACCTTAGGTTCAAGCAAAGGTTATAAGCAATTCAATGATTTTTTTGGACAAAATAGCTTTTTCTTTTTCAACTCCTATTGTAGCATACTTCAATTAAAAATACAATAATAAAATCTCTTTTATCATCCTATAAAGAATGACCTATCACCATGATTGTATTTGCAACAGTATAAAAAAAACAAAGTCTTTTTATGAGAGGCCTTATGATGTGGATTAAATTGTCAGTCTGGTATATGTAAAATAAGGAATAACTTCTAATATCTTTTCCTCTTCACCTACTTGCCGAGACTAATTATACCTATGCAACCAGTGTCCTGTCTATATTTTAACACCCACTTTAACACTATTCAGTGAGTACAGATTTTGGAGTTTGATTTTCCCTAAAAATAATGAATTACAATATAGACAAATCCATTTAAGATATTTAACCTGGAACGAGTTCATTATAACTTAAAGTCACAAACCATTCCACGCAAATATAAAAAGTATGCCATCATTGAGCATTGCAGAAAAGTACCATTCAGCTTTTACAGGAAATTTAGCAATAATCCTTTATAGATATCTCTTGCTCCTCTTATAGGTTACCAAACTAAATAAAGAAAAAAATTTACAAGAAAAACATCTTATCTAAACACTATCATTATGCATTAACCATAGCATCTATCTGGCTATATCACTGCAGCCTAAGATTTTATACATTATCCCTGGTTTTATTCATTTTTCGTCTTCCCAACTTCAAATGTCACATTAAATGTAGGTTATAATGTTTCCATACATGAAAGTGAACAAATAGGAATGTGAGAATTATTTTGTTAAAACAGTAAATGTATGACATTAATCTATTATTAGCAGAGTTGTTTCCCTTGATCTCACAGTAACAGAGCTTCCATTAAGTTCCAAAATTGGAAATATGTCTGACATTGGAAGTATCAGAAATACACTTAAAACTTACTTTTTTTTAATTCAGTAAGTCTTACTTGATCATAAGTGTGAGGGTGCTTCAGTTGCACTTTGTTTAATACTGTTTCAGTTTACCATTCAAAAAAATAACTGTATATACTTATGTTTACCCTTTATCAAACCCCATCAAAATAGAAGTGTGAGCGCTGCCCACAAAAAAAACACACCTAATTCAAAGATATTGAATAGGTAGAATTCACTTCTAAAACATTGTAGATAAAAATGATCTTAAATTTATTCAAAGACAAAATTTTAACCAAACCTGTTAAGTACTATCACATATACACTAAAAATTTGTTTAAAATATCACTTCGTTTATACATTTTCAAACTTTCGCATCTGACTTTACAAAACTGAAGTATAGGACTTTTTTTCTCAGCTTAATTATATTCTAGGTTGAATAAAACCGCAGGAAATCAACTTAAGTGCTAAGTACTACAACAATCTACTTTGAGGCCCTACTTCACTCTAAAAACATTTACCATACCGTCCATATTAAACCACCACCATGCTATATATTTGCAACAGTAATTCTCGATTTTATGGTGTCGGAAAATAAATTCTATATAGAATTTCTAGAAAAATGGAGATCCCTCTAGAGCAATCTCTATATACAAATTGAGGGCAAATACGGCAAACTTGGTTTGGTTGTGTCTATATAAATTATGCAGCTCATTTCAACACATCTAGAAATGTTTTTAAATTACCTGTATCTAATATTTCAACATAATTATCTTTAACTATAGATGTAGTATCTACAATTTGATTGTATTTATCTATACAAACTTCTTGACATTGGACAAAAGACCTTCATTTAAGTCATAGTAAATAATTAATTATGTTCATTTAAGTTATAAGTGCCTAAGGAAGCAGTTGTCTAGTGGTTGAGGTGTCTGCCTCTCAACCCAGGGATCATGGGTTCAAGCCCTACTCAGCACTGGCACCTGAGTAGAACCACGCCATTCCGTAAGCTGACTGGATAGCTTCCTCACACTAAAGAATAAGTTACAAGAACTTGTTTGGCAATTGAGCTAGAATAAATATGCTTAAACTAAGGTGCAAGAGCCTAATGCTTGCTAAAGTAACTTCAATCATTCACTAAGAAACATTTTCACTGTTGTAAATAAAAAGACAATAATTTAAATTTTCATAAAAATTACAAAAGCCAGAATCTGGAACTAATGATGCTGCTTTAACATTTGAAATATGAAGAATCTTACAAAACAATATGACTGACTAAGTGACTATAAATGACAGTCTCGCCTTGAAATTTATATCTCAGGAAATTAGTTACCGGTAAATTATTCAGATAATAAGCAAATTAATGTACATGCTGTGATTTAGCATAATATCAAAATAAATTAAATCTTTCTGAAAAAGCTAATATTCCAAAATGGAATTTCAATTACAATATTTTCAGCATATTTCTATTTTGTTTTTTGTCTCCTAATGATCAGAACAGACTGTTTCATTCCATTGAAATTTAACATCAATTTGAAACAGACAAGTCTGCTTAAAGATGACAGGAGATGTGAACAATGTTGCACATTTCCATTTATTTTTTTCTGTTTATTCTTTTTTTTGACATCTCTCCTGGAAATATCTTTTTTTATTGTCTGAATTCTTGAAACAAATCTTAACTAGGCTTATTTGTTGCAATGAAAGTCTTGAAACGCTGTTTCCTGATAGCAAGAAGGTTAAAAGCAAACATGACTTTAAAATAAATATTACTATTATGTATACTTAACATGGTTGCCATTTAGTACAGCTCCCATCAGGCTGGCTCCCATACATACAAAAACAATTGTTATAATTAATGCCACTGACAATTGTTATTGACTAAACTGTTCCCATGTTGCTTTTACTACTATACAACATATGAATTGTTGCTGTTTATAAATTGTATGATGATGATGATGATATATATCTTTTGAATTAATGCCACTGCTGGTTGTTTTAACTGAAATGTTGCTATTATACATCTGTCAAGTATTAATGCAACTGTTATAATTATAATATACCCTTAATAACTTGCTATTATTATATACATTGATAATATAAATACCTCTTGAATTAATGCTACTGTTTTAACTTAATCGTTGCTATTGTATATTAATGCTATATTAATGCTATATATACCTGACTGTTGCTATTAATGCCACTGTTATAGTTATATACCTGCATTGTTGATGTCATACATCAATTTCTTGCATCTCAGACAGGATTATCTACCGTTCACATCGGTGCTAGACAAGTCGTGTGCGTTAAATGACGTCATTGACATGCACCTTTATGAATGAATCGCATTCCTAGGATGACGTCAATTTTCCGTTATGAATGAAGTTGTATGTTCATATGCTACTTATAAGAAAAAAGTGCGTAATGAGAATATCAGTTTTCATAATTTCTATTCCGAAAATAATTGACATGTTATATGCAAGAAAAAGAATCAAACACCAGCTGTTGGTACAGATGTGAATATTTAGCCCTCGGGTAACTGTTTAGTGGAAACAAGGCGAAGCCTCGTTACAGCTGTATACTAAGCTAAGACTATTCTTCAACGCCATGGAGGCATGCATCTACCGATGCTATATTTCATCATATATTGTTAGTATTTATACGCCACTGCTATGATGATATACCTGAATTGTTGCTATATGTAGCACAAGTATGTAGCACATCACTTTATTCAACTGCTCAATGCCACGGAGAACTCAAAAAGAGCACTGTTAGATATATCTGAATATATTGTTACTACATGTATCTATGCCACTGCTATAATTATAATTAATAATAAGCAAAGAGACCTTACTCAGAAGTGGACAGATGATCTGCTAAAGCGACAGCACATCAAACGATGGCACAACAAGACAATATGCCAAAGTGAGATACATTAAAGCAATGCTACTCGGAAGATGGCACTGTGCAAATGATACAGTTGCTATTCCATACATCAATGCTATACCTGAATAACTATTGTTATTAATACATGTACCACTGCTATAATCATTTAAACATAAATTGTTGCGTATAATTTAATCGTCAATCCAATTTATCTGAAAAAAACTATATATTGCTATTAATGCCACTGCTATATCTATATGCCTGGATTATTTATCCTTATCTAGATACCTAGCCTAATCTAGATACCTAGATAATAATTGTTGTTATTACTGTTGTAGGGCTTGAACCTTTGAAGAGGCAGATAACTTGATAACCACTGGATAACTGCTCCTCTTAAAAAAAACAGTAACATCTTTGGAATAAGTTATTCAGTAATTGATTTTGAAAGAAGCTTTGATGTTTAATGGAATGATTATGTAAAAACTGGTAACATCAGATTTTATAAGATCTTAGTATGAATTCACATCTTAAGTTCTGCAAAAATATTGATAATCAAATAGAGAATATGTAAGTTGGTTTTTATGTGAAACTTGTGATTCACCAATGCAAAGACAAAAAAAAGCATCTATGTTTTAATGATGTTACTAAAAAGCTATCTTTCTGGATAGGATAATTCTAATTCACAGGTAAAAGTTACTATCCTACGCAAACAGTTCTTCAAATTGTACAACAATGGATATGTTTCAGCAAACCATCCCTTATAAAAGTACAGTCTATCTTTGTATATACGATCATTCCACAATAACTCGATTCCCCACCCACACAAACTTTAAGTTGAACAAGTTACTCCCAAACTTTTTGATCCTACAAATGACTCACCTGTGATTACAGGTAAGACAACAAAAGATGTAAACAATCGCCATGTTTATTCAATTCATTACCTTTGATTTCATGGTACCAAACAGTTTTACCTTCACTTAGAAAAAAAGTTGTTAAGTGAGTTCCTAGACATTGCCGAAAAATGTAAATAGCATTACATCAAATCGACCGGAAAACTAAAGGTATGTACAAATACTACAGCCGATTGCTTACCGGCGCTTACATGAGTTTATACCTGTATAAAATACCTTCTTACAAAGAGTTTTAATATTTCCATCTGTGGGATAATTCCATGTTTTGTGTACTATATTTTCAAAAAAGTCCTGTCAAAAGTGTACAAAATGTCGCTTGTTCTCACCTGCAGAGGGCGCTAGACTTCATTGTTCCGCTTCATTCATTTGTAGGTCATGTGACACGATAGACATACAGGTGTGTATTGCAGGTAACTTCAGGTGTGCATCCAACCGAAACGTTTGAATACGTTGTATAACAGTACATTTTATTCGGCATGTTTCGGACCTGGACAAATTCTTATTTCAAAGTATCAGAGACATATGTCTCTGAAAGTATTAAATAAAACGTTAGTTGTAAAGAATTTTTTATCGAATTATAGGAATATACAGTATGTCTCTGGAATATATATTAAAGTTCACGAAAACTGAACACACGTAAATTACTATTATTGTAAAAAGAAACATATCATTGAATTGATCTTAAAAATAAGTAATTGTAATAATCAAACTGAGTCGGCAATTTTCATATTTTATAACAGTGTTGTTGTCATTTCTTCCGAGGTATCACTTGAAAGGTCTACAAGTTCCAAGTGTAAAAAGTCTTTAGTATTTTTATTGTTTGGATACCGCGCGGACCGGTGCTAGGGGGCATAAGAGACGTTGCATTTTCATAATTATATTGTTGTTTGCATTGTTTCCGAGGGATCACCTTTTATCCAAATTGTTATCGTTATTATTATCATTAATATTATTATTATTATTATTATTATTATTATTATTATTATTATTATTATTATTATTATTATGTAACGTTTTATCTGGGACAAAAAAATTATCGTATGCCTCATGTTGTAACCAATAATTATGCATGTACAGTAATTCCGAGCAAATTTTAAATTAACAATAGATACCGTTCCATGCGCCGCTTATTTTCAATAAACCATTAATTAAGCTCTACTTGTTTTATTCAATACATTCCTATGAAAATACAGATATTTTCAACAGAAAACAAATATATGTGGTTTGATTTTACAGAGAAATATATTCGGGGTATTAGGGAATTGATATCGTTGAAATTTACAATACAGACACCTCATACGTGTTGCATGTACTGCACAATTCTATGAAGTCACTTTTCAAAAAGGTATACAATCCACAGGCACGAGTATCGGACCTGGGAAGAAAAAATATGACCAGATTGATAATAAAACCTGTGTTCAACTTAAAAGTGTCAAAAACCAAAAAAAAGTTAACTTACAGTATATTTTTAAAGGGGGTCATTATTTACAATTTTTTTTTTTGTTTTTGACACTTTTAAGATGAACACAGGTTTTATTATCAATCTGGTCATATTTTTTCTTCCCAGGTCCGATACTCGTGCCTGTGATACAATCTTAAAGATATATAACATGCGTGGTTTTTAGTTTCCAGCAAGTTACTCATTACCTTAACCGTATTTTGCTTCTGTTGCTTTACGGTATATTATTAGTACATGTACACAAAAGTCATTTGATACATTGATGATACTGTATACTTTGTTTACATCTTGCTAGTTTTATTCCAAATAATTTCACATGAATTCACCACTTCTTTCTTTAGGCGATCAGCGTGTGACACGCTCTAAAACAATTATATAAATGTTGTAAATCTCATGTTTAGCCTTTCTAAAGAAGAAACAATTTGAGCCGCGTCACGACAAAACCAACATAATGGATTTGCGACCAGCATGGATCCAGACCAGCCTGCGCATCCGCGCAGTCTGATCAGGATCCATGCTGTTCGCTTACAAACCCTATAACAAGTAGAGAAACTGATAGCGAACAGCATGGATCCTGATCAGACTGCGCGGATGCGCAGGCTGGTCTGGATTCTTGCTGGTCGCAAACCCATTATGGTGGTTTTGTCATGACGCGGCTCATTTATTCTTTTCTGAAGCATAATGTGCCTACGAGTTTTACGGAAAACAAAACGTATTTCATTAAGAGAGTTTTAGTGTGCTGCTTGGGTCGTGGTGCCTTTAGTCTATAGTGTCCCAAAAACATTGTTATTCACCCAATCGGCTACCTACCTAGTAGTTTCTTCTTGCTCACAGTGCCTCTCACTCAATAATAATAATAGTAATAATAATAATAATAATATCTTTATTTAAAGAAGATAATACATAAGGGTATACCATCGTAGAAAACAAATACCATATCTTAATTTTATATGTTGCCTTCTAAACAATATATAAAATTACAAACACAAAACACCATAAATGAAAAACAACTATTCCATTAGGATTTTGCCGTATAGCAAAATATTTGATTTCTTTTGGCAATCGTGTCATACAGAAATTCAATAATTCTGCATGCAGTTGATCTTATATTCATTAACTAGATACACACAAACGTTAAATTAGTTTACAATTTACGGTTGAATTTATTTATTTATGCACTCTAATTTTTATTTACTATCTATCATCAGATCGGTATACAAATACCTTAAAATAAAACCTTACCAAATTAGATTAATTTAAAATGAGTTCTCTTTCGCAATACGTTATCATTTAGCTGATCAACAAATATTTGATAGTGACTGACAATATTCCCCACGCTCATTTGTGTTGTTCCCTTAATTAGGTAAACATTTAATTGGTTTAAATGGATTCTTCCAATATATGACTATTTGCATTCCATTTAAATTCCACCTACGGAAACGTAATTAGAAAAAAAGTTGTGTGTTTGTGGGTTTTTTATATCACTATCTTATAGGAATTTGTATCAATAACGATCCATTCTTAATCATGTATGAGCTTCATTTATCAATTCAAGTTTTTTGTTTCCACTTTTTAACATATTTTTAGCGATGAAACCTGTTTCCGTTGTGACTTTGTTATTAAAATCTGTTATTTTTTCATTACATTAAATTACTACGTGTACGTGTTAGCGTGGTATTTTGTGTGTGTTTTATTCGCCTTTTTTCTTAGACTTTTACGCCATTCTCACTTTAATAGAATTTATAAATTCATGTAAGGACGGACGAATTTTGCAGCCGATTTGACGCATTCTTTCTGCTCTTTCCTTTTTGTTTTGCGAATACATTTTTCTCCGAAATACCATACATACTTGATGCTTAGGTTTATTACCTTATATTTCAACTACATTTACCACTTACGCCAAGTCCATCAAGAGACCTTTATACAACTCAGCTCGTTGCTATGTTAAAAGCGACTGGAGAAAGTATTTTTCACGCGTCAGCGATCTGCGTATGGCAATACAAAACTACAGTTGAGGTTCATAGACAATATGACATGAGAAAACGTAAAAGTCTTCCGAAATTGACGGTAAAGATTATCATACAATGTGAAATAGTAGATCTATAGAATAAAATTAAAACAAAAAGTAGTCAGATATCCTGCATAGGAAAATGTCTTTATTCTTCTTTGCATAACACCAAGCTATTATTATTCTGTCCTATAGACAAATTCGTTTGCTTGTTGTTAATTAGGTCTGTTCCACCATTTGAGCGATACATTGAATTTTCTCAAGTTTGCTGTCTGTTCTGTGTTGCATTTAATTTGATATTCATAGAATCAACAATGTTAAGCAATTCACTTTACAATGAACGGGTAACACTGTGCTTTTCTGTACCATTATTTTCTGTTATGTTAAAATCTATGTGTCTATTAGTACATTCTGCTTTACATAATTATCAGAGTATAATCAGACTGCCAATCTACATTACCACACCTAGTTTCCATCTGCTGTAATTTATTTTTGTACGAGTATTTTATTCTGTTAGGACATTTCTGGCCTCAATTTTGCGTAACCAAAGGTGTCATGCCGCTTTACCATTTCTGCCTTTCATTCCTCATTGTCATTCGTATAATATTTCTGGCTTCCATTTTTGATATGTCATTCTGGCTTCCATTTTGCTTTAATATTTCTGGCTTCCATTTTGCTTCGTCATTATGATTCTGGCTTCCATTTTGCTTTAATATTTTCTGGCTCCCATTTTGCTTCGTCATTATGATTTCCCTTTTTGCGTTACCATTTCTGGGTTCTATTTTGCTTGTGCTTTGTCGTTTTACCATTTCTGGGTTCCATTTTGCTTTGTCATTCTGGGTTCCATTTTGCTTTAATATTTATTGCTTCCATTTTGCTTTGTCATTTTGACTGACATTCTTCCATTTACATTTCTGGCTTTCATTTTCCTTTAATATTTCTGGCTTCCGTTCCAAATTAACATTTCTTGCTTCCATTCCGTTTCATTATATGACCATGCTTGTGCTGATTTTTCGCACATTTTTGTTTCCATCAAATAGTAAACATTTACTTGTAAAAACTCGGCTAACGTAAATTATTGTAACTCATTCTAAAAGACTGCATACTGCTACACAGCTATTTATTTGCACATTGATTATTCTATACATCGGCAATAGTAGTACTGGCAATAATTTACATATTGTTTTGGGAAATATTTCTATATGGTTGATCAGATGCTTTGATCCTTTACGCTTCAAACACTTATTTTTTGTCCTTTAATTTTCCTTTTTGTATTGTGTTAACATGCTACATTATCTTAATTTCAGTCAACTCGAATCAAACTGTCTGAATATGTTTGCACAGCGACACGTTGTCTGGTTATTATGCGATGAATTTAAAAACAGAATCAAGTTTTAAAGAATATCTTTTTCTCAAGTAAAACTGTCATTCTGTATGTATAAACTGTACAATGTGAAATGGGTTCAAGCCAATCGACCACGTATCACATTCTGTAAGTACAAAATATCTACAGTTTGTCTCGGACTAAAGTTAGATATCACATTTCCAAGCATCAAGAATGCAAACCGAATATATCAAGTTATCTGCTCGATTTCTCATTATGAAACGAATAATCGCACCTTGTTATCTCCCGACTGACAGGTAATTGGCAGTGCTCATGTTTTTTCTGCTCGAACAAAGCCAATCGATGCAAGTATTATATGATATACACTTAAGTGGAGAAGCTATGAGCCTTTGTTACATTATCTACCAACAGATAGTATATTACTTATTCTACTCAAATGACATTGCAACTGGCATTGGTTGTAATATGTCATCTTCTTGCATAAGACAATTATCACATTTTAGTAATTTTACCAAAAACATAAAAAAAAACTGAAAATCTTACAAAGAACGGGAAAAACAGGTAAAAAATTATGAAATATACTCAAAATTCAATTGCAAATCGATATGTAGCGCGATTCTTTGCCCGATTTTTTATAAAAAATTTTAAACGAATTTCATTTTTTGTCATTTTGCATAATTTTAAATGATTGTTTTGAAAATGAGCGAATAATTGTTTAGCCCTACATCTGATGGTATATAGGCCTTGAAAAAATACATGTTTACTTCCTTTTCCGTTATGTAAAAAATCCCAATGGAATCCTTTTAATTCTAAAGCGAGGTTCCTTTCTATCTTAGGACACATGCAATCTTTTACTTGGGGATCTTACGCCGTTTTTCATGGAATGAATGCACGGATGTTTCTAAATTCTAAATATATTTAAATGTTGAATTATTCGACTTTTTAAGAGCTTGAACCAGTTACAAATGTAGCTAGCTTTGTTGTTATGGATTCTATTGGCGGGGAGTTGACAAATGATAAATTATCTACAAGACTGAAAGTTTAATTGCAATCGATCACACTTCTTTATCTACGTAACTGGCAGATACATGTAATTGGTACCTTTTATCAATTTTTCTACTCGATTATCAGCCAATTGACAAGGGCAAGTATTACGTTATATATATATTACGTTATATGTCGGGCAAATAAATGATAATGATTGCACTTTGGCTAGTGTAATGAAGTACATTTTCGTCAGTAAAATACTGATTCGTTTTAATGCATAAAAAACGTTGGTTTCATCTTGTTGTACTCCTAGCCAAAGATCGTTTATTGCATGTTGTTACATACTCAAATTAAATTATATTATTCAAAGATTTATTTTATTAAATTCTTTAATATGAGATTTATTTTGCGTTAGTTTTCTCTTAACATTAGCCAAAGATCGCTGGTGTTACATTTTTATTTGTTTGGGTCGTCAGACCAAACAAATAATGGTAGCGAAATTTCAGAGTCTAATGCTGTTAATTGCAAATGCCGAAAGTAGTCCACTTTTTTGAAGCGGTTACTTCCCTTTTTATGTAACACTAACGCCGAAAAATTCAGGGGAGATCACTGCGTAAAGATGGTCAAAGACAGGCACATCTATATTCAAGCAAAATAATTCCCGAATGGTTGAATATTTCTAATATCGTTTTATTGTATTTTCTGATCGAAAATAAATAAATACAAAGCGGACATTCAATCTCTGACACAGAAGTTTACGATAAACCTAACAACAAGTAGTTCTCAAAACAGCTTTAAACTAGCGATTTAAAAGAAAGAAATATTTTTATTTTGTTACAAGTATCCAACAAATTACAACGCATTCAAAATTTAAAAATAGCGTTGGCTTATAGAATTGTCAATAAATGCACAATCACAAATTACGCGGATGAATATGATTTTATCAATGAAAATACTATTTTTAGCGATGTCGATTACCGAATACTACACAAACCGAGTAGCGGAATATATAGATTCTACATGTCGGACTGTTTGGGCGAGAAGATTTTCGCTAAATTATTTACTTCAATTTTAAACAACAGGTTTATCCTGAACAAATTATAATAATTATTATTAATAAGGATTACAAACCCGAAATGCAATGGAAGTTCTAAATTTAGAATGACTTGATGTTATTCAGACATTGTTTGTATAACCTCTCCGTGGTGCAGTAGTATTTTTTTTTTTTATTTATTTATTTATTTAAGTCTCAATAACATATATGTACATATCAATCAATATAAAATACAGGATAAAACACATGGCATACATATATGAAACCAATCAAATGTTTGATTTGCTAGAGACTATTAAAAAACTATACATTTTCACATTCTTAAAAACTCTATCACATATTTTAATGACTACTCACTTAATGTACATATACAGAAAAAGAAATGAAATGAAATGTCATCTGAGTTTGTTCTTAATCATAACTTTGTCAATTCAAAGATCTTGGCAAGTATTCATATTTGGGCAAAGTTAAAATTCAAACTACTCTGTCTATCCCATAGAAAGGCTGAAAAATTTAATCATAAACAAAATAGTTCAGAAAACTGTAATGTGCTAAACTGTATGAAGACCCAAATATTCATGTTCTATAACAACAGTGGTTGTGTCAACATTATGACTTGGCATTGATTTGTATAACCAAAAACAAACCCTCCTTATTTTTTGGTTCTAAACTATACTAATTTCTTTACCATATATATATACACATATTCTAAATGCTATGACCTAGAAAACTCTTCTTAATGATAATCTGTCGTTTTTTGTTGTGTTTTTTTAAAAATTAAAACCCAGAATATCTTTAAAAGGAATAGTTTATAAAGCTCAACATTACAAAATGGTCTAAACAGTAAAAGCACAGGACTGATCTAATCAGACATATGAATTATTAATAAGGTTTTCTAGAGCAAAATAAAACAATGTTCATATACTAAAACAATGTTCATATACTAAAACAATGTTCATATACTAAAACAATGTTTATATACAATAAAAAAAAAATTATAGTACAGTTTAATATTATCCAGTATACAAACTATCACGACGCTTTTCTAACATTTGAAAGCAGGTTTTGGCACAGCAATTAACAATGGCCTCCTCATTCAGAAGTATCCTTATCTTTTCAACATCATCTACACTATCAAAATTAGCAAAATGTTGACAAGCCTTAAAATAAAGCTGTTGTCTTAGATCAATATACAAAGGACAGTGTAGTAACACATGCATCTCATCCTCAATTACATTAATTCCAATATTGTGACAAAAAGAACATTTTCTATTCTCTAACAAGACATTATTATATCTTCCAATCTCAACATTGATTGGGGCTGTTCCACTACGAAATTTTGCAAGTGCACCTCTATGTGATCTATTTAACACTAATTTACAGTATGGTTCAACATGAAAAGAGGTTTTGAATAATCGGTAGAACCTAAGTTTATTTCTACCATTTCCTCTCTGTGCATTAACACGATTAACATCGGCATGCCATGACATGACATATTCTTCATATAATTTTGGAACAAGTTTTCCACATATTTCATGCTTAGACGCAAAACTGCTAATATGTACATGTTCATTTAAATCATACTTCAAAAACATGTTAACAACTTTAAAATTCCAATTTTTACAGTTTCTATTACTTGCATTATTTGACCAAACAAACACTTTTCTGTTTAGTCTTTCACTTGACATATTAACTAATCTAGACCATAAATGTACAACTGTTTTTTTAACCTTACAAATCATTGGTTGCCACCCAATATCACCATTTACAGCAGCATTTGAAGTATATTTACCAACGTTCAAAAAATATCTTGCTGCTCTATGCTGAATTGCATTAATACATTTAAAGTCTTCAGTTGCCCATATACCAGAGCCATATGTAATAATTGGTACAATAGTTGAATCATAAAGTTTGGTAAATGCTTGATATGGAAATCCACCAACTGAGCGTGCCCTCGCTATAAGCAAACCCAAGGCCCTTCCGGCAGATTTAGCAACGCATTTCGCTGTGACAGAATAATCTAAATGTTCAGTCAAAACTAGACCCAAGTACTTGTACTGAGAGGCATACTCAATTTCTGAATCTCCACATCGAAACACAAAATCACTTTTTCTTACAGACGGGTTTCTAAATTGAACAATCTTGGATTTGTCAATATTAATACACATTTTATTTTCAACACACCAAGTATTAAAAACATTCAAAAGACACTGTAAATTTTCAGGTTTATCGGTTATCAAAACTATGTCATCAGCAAACAACAAAATTGAACAATTAGTACCATCAATATCAATACCCTTATTTAACGAGTCTATTTTTGTAGCAAGGTCATTAATGTAAAGATTAAACAGCATTGGTGACAAGGTACATCCTTGTTTTAATCCTGTGTTAACATGAAACCAATCAGTTAAAAAACTGTTAACTCTAACTGAGCACATAACATTATTGTAAAGACTTTTAATAGCATTTAACAATTTACATTCTAAAATACTATCTAATTTACACCATAAAATTTGCCTATTTATACAGTCATATGCCTTCCTTAAATCTATAAATGAGCAATATGTTGACAACTTCCTTTTCCTACGAGTATCAACAATACTAGTCAGGGTCGACAAATGATCAATAGTACTTCGACCTTTACGGAAGCCATTTTGACCTTCAGATAAAATATTGTTTGTTTCAACATAAGATGTAAGTTTCTCATTTATCAAAGAACAATAAATTTTGTATACAACAGGTGTAATAGAAATACCACGGTATGAGAGAGGGTCTTTTGTGTTAGTTGTAGATCCTTTCGGAATAGGGTTTATAATACTTTTGCCCCACGCTTTTGGTACTTTGCCAGTGTTATAACAAAAATTGAAAAGCACATGCAAATACTGTGCTAAAATTTCATTTTTATAAACAATACTTGGTATTTCATCATATCCCATTGCTCTAGTATTTTTAACATTGAGTATAGCTTTTTTAACATCAGATATTGAAAATATTTCCTGCCCTGCAATACTATCAGTATATACATTGCTTTCATCATCTGAATTACATGCATATTCAGCATCCACTTCAGTATTAAGTAAGTTGTAAAAATCAGTTTTCCACTTATTTAATACTAAAGCAGGATTAGAAACACAGTTCCCATCATCATCCAAAACTTCATACGGAACAGAACCTTGTCTATTATCTCTTACACCTAATCTTCCAATATTTTTCCAAAAATCAGGTTTATTGTGTTCAGCATCAAACAAAATATCAGTTTGCAATTTGTGCCAATACTGACGCTTATACATTTGCACTTTCTTGTCAAACAATTTACGTCTATTAACATAAACTTTTTTTAAATTAGACTTATTTACACCTCTAGATTTAACCCACATCTTCTCAGCTTCACACATATTACCCCATAGCTCTTGTAGTTTCTCATTCCACCAAGGTTTCAAGACTCGAAACCTCTTCTTACTACCTCCAAATATGACATTGCTAACACTTTTAGGAAGCTTCTTACTCATTTCATCTTTAATATTAACACTAAATGAGTTATAAAAATCATCAACAATACTTTGATGAGAAAAATTGGATTCAAAAAGAGAGATTTTACTATCTACAGCTTCAATAAAACTGGTGTTCTGACAAAAATCTTCAGGCAGCACATTTGTGTCATATTTTGTAACTAACTTCTTTAGTACAGGTATTTCAGAAATAATTTGTTTGTTGCAAAGCATACTTATATCAAACAAACATGATAATAAAGAATGATCTGGCATATATCTACTTTCTGTTCCAGTAGGTGCAATTTCTGACACTCTTGTGACTTCAAAATTTGAGAACAAAGACAAATCTTCATATGGTACAATAATGTAGTCAACAACGGACATACCCTTTGAGGAAATACATGTAAAATCATTTGAAATACTATTACGACCATTTAAAACACAGCAATTACTGTTGACTAAAAAATCACAGAAAATATCTCCTTGCGTATTTTTTGTAAAATCAACAACATTTCTACAAGGCAAATTATCTACACCTTCAATATAATCAGACACATCAGATATACGTGCATTAAAGTCACCCATAATACAAAATTTACCTAATTTCTGGTACTCATATATATTGCTTAAAAGCTGGTCAAAATAATCATGTGCATCAACATATCTTGAAGATCCCATAGGCGGCAAATAGCAACCACAAATATTAAACATTTTATCATTACATTTTGATTTAAAACTCAACCATAAAATTCCCTCATAACTTTTATCTAAAATTTCAACATTAAAAAGCTCTATCAGTGAATTTTTTACAAAAATGCAGACTCCACCAGAACCACTTCGTGCATTTGAATGAATAGTTTTTCTATTATGACCAAAAAAAAGATAATCAGATAATTCAATATTTCTATCACCCGTGAGGTGTGTTTCAGGAATAACAATAATATCAAATTTTAATTTATCAATACTGTTTGCTCTAAAAATAAAATTTTCTGAGGAGCCATTAATATTCCAACCATTCACATTCCAACAACCAACTTTAAGCTAACAATCATAAAAGTCTATGTTAAAATGCTGTCTCTGTCTTCTATCTTCCCTGTGCCTGTGGTTGTACCCTTTATCTCGGCTGCCTTCCCGGTGTTGCGCATAGTAAACGTCACGCCCACCAGAATCTGACTCATGAGAAACACGTCCCCTAGAATAGGAGTTACCATAGTCACGACTACTGCCAAAAGCATTCTTTTCATCCCTGTGCTGTCTTTCGTACCTATATGTTCCATTGTACCCACCCTGTCCATTACCCCTACCTTGTCTGGGGTTTCTACCTTGATTAAACATCCCCGCCTGTCTCTGAATTCCACGTGATACCCCGTTATTGCCATTATGAACACTACCAGCACGATCATTATTTCCTAACATCTCATCCCTATGTTGCTCACCATGATGACGGTTACCTCCATTCTCAACCAAACGAGATCCACTGACCTTGAGACCAGAGACGCCTAGGTTTGAAATAAGTACCCTAAGGTAACGCGCTCGCTTAGCGAGTGAGAGGTCTGGAGTTCAAATCCCAGTCGAGGAAACTTTTTTTTTAAATTCTTTTTTAAGTGTCTTTGTTAAGGAAGTAGCCATGATATGCAAGGATAAAGTGTGGCTGTCGTAAAAAATGAACATAAATGATTTTTTGATGCAACTCTAGTTATGTAGAATTCGTATGTATCAAACTCTAGTGCCTTGCAAAATGAATTATAATACATAAAAATAAACTTATACAGGAAAATACATACAGATATACAGTACGATTTAGATTGCAAAGATCAGAAAATACCACAGAACTTGCAGCCCCTTGATTCTTTATAAATATACATGCTTATAGTAAGCTCCATGATTTACATTCGTGTTAAACAACAGTTAAAGTCGTTACAAGCCCTAATTTAGATCGAATAATACGGTTTTCTTCAGGCCGTTCACATATAAATTCACCGTGGCTGAAGGGTTTTCACGCTCGCTTAGGAAGCGAGAGGCATGGAGTTCAAATCCCAGTAAAGGCAATTCATTTTTTTCCAAATTGTTTAAGTCAAATTATAAACATTGGATTGAATATCAGTGTTACAATCAGTCTTATAGCCAATTTACTACAATTAAAACGCTGGAAAGCATTGGTGGCACTATACATATAATCTCACAACCTGTACTTTTCTTACATTCGGAGACCCAAACAAATTTAGCGCTTTCTGTGCTTTGATTTTAAGTCCAGGACCGTTTGTTTTAAAACTTTGTTTTCATTTAATGCATTTCCTTACATCATTCAAAGAGTGTTGGTGATGAGTTGTTTGATTTAATTTACACTAATTTGTGCTGGTTTCATTTTGTTGAAGTCTCAAATAGTAGTCAAAATATAGCGTTTTCTTCCCTGGCAAAAACAATAGAACGCTTCGTTTGCATGCTATTCTTGCAATTAAGAGCCCATATAGACTATAATAGCAATGATTTTATTGCAATTTGGAATTAAACAGTGTTTACATGTTGTTTTTTATCAAGTTAGAAACATTTGCCAAATGTCATTGGTTTAACTTTTTGTACCGTCGTAATGTAAACTGATGAGCATTGTTTGCAATTTATTACATTCCAATCAAGTGGAGCTTAAATTTTATTGTATTCTCTTATATTTGTAATCTGTTCATCGTCAGTAAATGCGCGTTGGCTGCGTTTCGTCACTTCCTTTTTGCATGAAATTGACGTCTATTACGCTTGCTGTATTTTCAGTGAACAGTTACACGTGTCTAATATTCATCCACAGTTGGATCCTCGTTAGTATTTATTCATTATATATGATTCCAATAATCAATTATATGAGTATTTATATTTTTGTCTAAGTGATATTTAACTGTACTCAACAACCCATAAGCTATAAATCGAAATGTCTGGCATATTTACAGTATCTGGAAGTATAATTGTACTCCTTTGAGATATATCTACAAACAATGAGATAAATATGCCCTTCATTTCAGTATAAATATTTTTCTGGCCGTTCTTGATTATTGTTATCTGTGTCTGTTGCCCCGATGACAGGAAATGTCTGGACATTTGTTACTCTGCTTCAACTTCTACTTCAGCTCATTCGTAGAGCATCGAAACACAAGGCTACGCCCCCTCGTACAAATCAGATTGCCGAGTGTTTTGATGTTCTTAATCTTTTGTATCACGTTCCCTGATGTTGTCACAATATGAAATCCCAGGAAAAAACAAATGAAGGAGCATCTGAATATGATATTTATATCGCTTTCCCTTTCTCTGTCTTCACAATTATTAAACCCAAGAAAATATGAGCCAGTCAATGGGTATGCTCTAGAGTGCGGGTACTAGTAACACTGACACATTTTCAACAGAAAGGTCCCAAAACTATGAAAATAATTTTAACTTTTACAAGAATGACATAGATTCCAGATCCATTGGAGTCTTGTTTCCATTGTTCTCCAGTGATATCCCATTTCTAGAATTTTGGAATTAATTGACGACACTTGGATGCCACAAGTCAATGTTTTATTAATTGTGACTAGTACAATCCGAGTTGCTGGCGGTCGGTGCTGGAACATGCTACATCTTTATCTTAATTTCAGTTTACTCCATCAAAGTGTCTGAATATATTTGGGCAGCAACAAGTTGTCTGGTTTTATATTTGTATAACTATGTAATGAATCTACAAATGAATAAGATAAACTAAACCAAATGTGAAAGAGTATCTTTTTCTCAAGTAAATTAAACTGTCATTCTGTTTACAAAAAGACTTTACAATGTGAAACGGGTTCAAGCCAATCGACAACGTATTACAACGTGTATATACAAAAATATGTACAGTTTGTTTCGGACACAAGTTAGATGTGACATTTCCAAACACGAAGCAGTGCAAACCGGATACTAGATTATCAAGTTATCTACTCGATTTCTCATTATGAAACGAATAATCGCATCTTGTTATCTCCCGACTGACAGGTAATTGGCAGTGCTCATGTTTTTTTCTGCTCGAACAAAGCCAATCGATGCAAGTATTATATGATATACACTTAAGTGGAGAAGCTATGAGCCTTTGTTACATTATCTACCAACAGATAGTATATTACTTATTCTACTCAAATGACATTGCAACTGGCATTGGTTGTAATTTGTTATCTTTTTGCCTAAGATAATTATTGTATTTAAGTAATCTTATATGAGCTCCATTGAGGTCCAAAAGTCTAAGAACATAAAAATCTTACAAAGATCAACTTGGTCACTTTAAACGGAAAAAATAGGTAAATGATTAAGAAATATCCTCAAAGCTGAATTGCAAATTAATGTGTGGTGCGATTCTTCGACGGATTTGTAATAAGAATTTTAAAACGCAATTCAATAATAAAATGATTATTCTGGAATTATGTACGCCATAGTTATTGGTTTAGACCTACATCTTATGGATTTATAGCCTCAAAAATACATGATTAATCCAGGTCAGGTAAAAGAAAAAAAAACCCACCTCCCCCCAAAAAATAAAAATAACAACAACAAACAAACAAACTCGGAAACATTTTTATTCTCAAGCGAGGTCATGGAGGCTGCTTTCTTTTGGAGCACACACATCTTTTACTTGGAGACCATACCCCGCTTTCATGGAATTGCACAGATGTTTTTAAATTCAAAATGTTTAAATGTTGAATTATGCTGTAGAGAGAGCTACGGCACGTGGAGGGTAGCTTGAATTCCCACTACCATCCATGAATTAAAAGGCTGAATCAACCCGAGTATGCAACATTTGCGATTTTTCCGTTTTGGGGCGGTTCTTTAAGAATTTCGTTTTTCTATTCTAGGCTACTTATATTTCTAAATATTTGTAAGTATTTTAGTAAATATAAATATTACTGTATTGGTCTATTGTTGTATTCTCTTTCAATAGTCAATAAATAATTATTGACAAAAGTTGCGAACACTATTTTTGATCAATTTATATGCTTAAGTAGTATTTTGGTTTGTATTAGCTTTCCATATCGTGTCATATTCTAACGACTTTTCCATTCTCTTAATGTACGAAAAAATTTGTTTGGAATAGAACAGCGTTCTTAACTCGAAAATGTAATTCTTTTTAAAGAAGTGCAGACTTTTATAAAATCTAGCAAGAGATTTAATTGATTAAAATCATTTTGCTGCTGAAACAGTACTTTAAGATTAAACGTGAATATCTTTGTATTTATTAATTGATTTTGCTGTTTTTGTAACTATTAGAACAGTTTTATTTATTCATTTATTCTGTTTCTAATTCATTTGATTTCCTCAAAATTTGTTACTTAGGACACTAAATTCAAAAGCCATAAATAACTTAAAATTTTAAACTATTGACTTTTGAAAGTTATACTAGATACATTTAAGTAACTTAATTTATTCATTCTTATTATCAATATTTTATCATTATGCTTATCTATATTTTTCTTTTAATTTCCCATTCGATTTATTTATGCTTCTCGAGATGTCTATGTCAAGATTGTCTGAAAGTATTTGCACAGTGATACAGTTCCTCATCGCAACAATAGTAGAACATTCTATTACCTAGAACTAAGTGAGCGACAGACCAAAACAAGGACAGGATCAAACATCAATGATGTCAGAGAGGTGACTCAAAAAATATATGCAAACGAGAATGATGTCGAGTGGAGATGTACAACTTTATTCATGAAAGCAAAAGACCCAATGACTTTTGCAAATAAGACAATCCTTTTATATTGCCCCCTGTACAAGCTCTAACATTGATAAAGAAAATTGGTACATGAAAATGCCATTTGGAGAGAAAATAATAGGAAGTCTGCTCTAAACAATGGCGTTGGATGGTGGTTTGGATGAAAACAAATTCTTAACCAATCACTCAACAAAGAAACACCTTGTTCAAAAACTTAGAGATTCTGGTATTGCGTCAACCGATATAATGCATATTAGTGGCCATACGAACATTCTGTCTGTAATAATTATTAATCATTCAACAATGTCTGAGAAAACACATAAACAATGCTCTAAAACTATGTCCACCGTTAGACGCAGACCACCATACAAAGGCTAATTTTTAGTAGATGCTAATCCAGTTTCTCATTCAGTCTTTGAATCCCAAATTGTTAATTCTGAAATAGTCGTTGCTCCAAGGTTTGCCAACTCATGTGCACAGGGACCATCAATAAATGAACATGATATTTCTACTTTTAATGTTAATGCAACCCAAATGAATGCATCAGAACCTTAACAAAATAATAAAAACTTCCTCACCCACCTTCTCAGAAACAGACATTATCATCAATCCCAGCGGAAAGTAAATGATGCTGTGAAATTAAATACACAAATGAATTCTTTGTTTTTGGAGTCGTTCTAAATATCCAGAACTTCAATTTGTGCATAAGATAAAAATCAAATTTGTTACATGTTTAAATCAAAGGGCTGCAAGCTCTGTGGTATTTTCTGATCTTTGCAATCTAAATCATACTGACTATCTGCATGTATTTTCCTGTATAAGTTTATTTTTATGAACTTTAATTCATCTTACGCAGCGACTGCCTTCAGATTTTTTTCTATAACAGTTTGAGATTGATACATATGGAATTTTGCATGACTAGAGTTGCATCAAAAAATCATTTTTCATTTTTTTGACAGCCACACTTTATCCTTGCATATCGTGGCTACTTCCTTAAAAAAGACACTTCAAAAAAAAGTTGCCTCTACTATGATTTGAACCTTAGGCCTCTCACACCCTAAACGAGCGCGATACCCCTGCACCACAGTGAAGTAATACGTATGTAGCCTGAATAAAAACAAATACATTGTAATTCTAAATTGAGAATTTCCATTTCGTGTTTGTAATCCTTGTTAATTTCGAGGTTTTTTGTCCACGATAAACCTGTTTAACACTGATAAAAATAATTTAGCGAAAATCTTCTCGCCAAAACAGTCCGACATGTATATATTCCACTACTCGGCAGTCAGATTTATTTGTGTACTACGCCCTGGAGTATTCAGTAATCGACATAGCTAAAATAGCATTTTCATTGATTAAAATGATATTCATCCGCGAAATTTGTGATTGTAACCTCGTATTTCTATTGACTAATCTGAACTTTCAATGCAATGTAATTCGTTAATGTCTACATTAAAAATTATTCTGTCTTTTAAATTGCTGGTTTTTAAGCAGTTTTGAGTGAGAACTACTTTGCGTTGTAAGGTCTGTTAGGAAATTTTGTGTTAGTCCGTGGATGTTAGCTATGTATTTACTGATTTTGCGATCAGAAAATACAAAAACATAGCGTACTGAAGATTGTGTAGTAAACTGTGTTTCCCATACCTATATGTAGGTCACTGGATGCATATGAAATGACTTGAAAAGGTATTGATTTGAAGAGATTTTTGGTCAATAATAGATAAAAGATATATAAAATTTTAAAGACTGGTTTTATATTTTTACATTTTTTTTGCATTTAAAATATATCAGAAAGTTCAGAACTATTTCTTTCAACAGTGCAAAGGCCAAAGCGTCACAATAAAGAGATATAACTTTGTTCCAGATTAAAGATAATTTGCCTAATAAAATCCTAAAAAAGAAAAAACGGTGACAGGATAAATAGAATAATATATTGGTGTCATGGATGGAGAAATATTATATGGCTCTGCTCCTTCGGCTCACCCAATAAATTCCTCCACGTCGCCAGATAAACTTCATCAATCCACGGCACCAATCTATTATCCTCTATTTATCCCGCCAGCATGTCTGAATATTTCTTTTCTTTAGATCAGGGTATCGCATTGTAACACGGCCAACGATTGGCTGAAAAAAAGTGCAGGGAAAACCGCATGATTCAGTTTATAAATGAGGCGATTGGATGAAAGTGGGGTATTTCTAAGTGTAAAAAACTAATTTAAAAAGTAACACTACAATGTTTTCTGAAGAAAATGAAATATTTGATGAGCCTCTGTGATAATTTTGACTTGGATATTTGCATTTATAAAAAGTGTATGTCAGTCCTGTGATCAGCAGAAAATTTCAATGAAATGTGGGGTAATCCTCTTTGAAGTCATTTTGCAAAAAAATTGGTTGGCTACCCCTATATAACAGGAACATTTTTATGTGTCAGGCATTTCATTCTGCTAGAAAAATTAGCTCTTTAGCATGAAAACTCAATTTTAATGTAGGATTAGAGACCATTTCTTATAATGTAAGTCTATGGAAATATCAATGTGAGTGTCTGACCTAAAGGGAGGGAAATTGAAACTGTCATAATTCATTTGTAGTACTTTTTTCTCATTGATACACCATGAAAAGCTGATATTTTGGAAGAATGGATGTTTACAGCCTGTCTAGGTATGAAATTTCATTATTTCAATGCAACTGTTGGTATTTACAGCAGAAAATGTGTCAAGGGGGTCAATCTACAAGCATTGTTTACATATGAACAAGAGTATAAGTGTTACTTAAACGTTAATAATGGTTTGTATTTTCTCTATACAGTTAATTTGAGTGATAATTAATTGGTGATATGTTGATGATGAATAATGTAGACCTTGGTCATTAAAAATATTTTTCAGATTTCAAAGAAATGCTGTACATTGGCTATACACATGCCAGGTTTGAAGACTTATGTATAACTTGAAAGGACCTGATGTAAGCACATTGGACACTTTTGATGGGTGTTGCAGGTATATCAATACAAATGCATATTGTCAGGTTCAAAACTAATATATTAGTACTGGAAATAGTCTAGGGTGCTGTTTCGGTTAACTTTTCGACTTTATTTAGGGGCGGACATTTCTTCGCTCGGCACTATTTTTTTCCATTTTGCTCAAATATTTACATAGAATGTAACAAATAAATTGTTTCTATGTCTGTTTCCCATATAAGAATGTTTTGTGTTTCATTTACAGGCATAGATAGCATAAAAGCTTCAAATAAATAGCATTTTAAGGCTTCTGTCTTAAAATTTACTTGGTTTCAGGGCATGAATATCAACACATACTTAGAAATTGAAATCCATTGAAAAATGTAGCATAATTCAGTTAGGTTGCCTCTGAATAGCCTCTTATTATGTGGTTAAGATGCAAAATAGTGATAAAAATTTATTGTTTTCTATTTGGTAATACATATTTACACATTCACAATTATATAATGCCATAGTTTCTAGACTTAATGTCTGTTTAATGCATAATTGAATGTGCATCATAATGACCAAGGGTAGAATTATTATGTAGAAAGGTTTCATTGATAAGTTAAAGTTGATCTACTTTTTCACAATCATATTAGGCACAATTATAGCACAGCTTTAGTGTCTGTGATGTGTCTATAAACAGAAAAAGCACTTATTCTGGTAGATAAATGTATGAAAAGGGTGTGATTATGCACAACTTCAGTGAATTACCTCCCTTTATTTATTGAGAAACTTAGATAAGTGCATAAATTCTAGTTTCTAGCTACCTAAATGAGACAAAATACACATTACTTTCCATTCTAAGTACATTTTGGTCTGAAGAGGTGATTTACATGTTAAAACACCTGAAAGAAGGTTTCAATTGTCATATTTGACTCCCAATGAATGCAAAAATGACCTAAAAATGGGTGTAGAAGTCAAATTTTAGGCTTTTACTGTGCTGTTAAATCCAGAGGAACTTGGTTTTTCCATGTATTGCATTTTTTTATATCCATGTAAGAGAGATACAAAAAATATATATAGAATATTGGCATTTTATTGACATTTAGTGCGATACGAGCGCGATACCCCTGCACCACGGTGAAGTAATACGTAATATGTAGCCTGAATAAAAACAAATACATTGTAATTCTAAATTGAGAATTTCCATTTCGTGTTTGTAATCCTTATCAATTTCGAGGTATTTTGTTCACGATAAACCTGCTTAACACTGATAAAAATAATTTAGCGAAAATCTTCTCGCCAAAACAGTCCGACATGTATATATTCCACTACTCGGCAGTCAGATTTATTTGTGTACTACGCCCTGGAGTATTCAGTAATCGACATAGCTAAAATAGCATTTTCATTGATTAAAATGATATTCATCCGCGAAATTTGTGATTGTAACCTCGTATTTCTATTGACTAATCTGAACTTTCAATGCAATGTAATTCGTTAATGTCTACATTAAAAATTATTCTGTCTTTTAAATTGCTGGTTTTTAAGCAGTTTTGAGTGAGAACTACTTTGCGTTGTAAGGTCTGTTAGGAAATTTTGTGTTAGTCCGTGGATGTTAGCTATGTATTTACTGATTTTGCGATCAGAAAATACAAAAACATAGCGTACTGAAGATTGTGTAGTAAACTGTGTTTCCCATACCTATATGTAGGTCACTGGATGCATATGAAATGACTTGAAAAGGTATTGATTTGAAGAGATTTTTGGTCAATAATAGATAAAAGATATATAAAAATTTAAAGACTGGTTTTATATTTTTACATTTTTTTTGCATTTAAAATATATCAGAAAGTTCAGAACTATTTCTTTCAACAGTGCAAAGGCCAAAGCGTCACAATAAAGAGATATAACTTTGTTCCAGATTAAAGATAATTTGCCTAATAAAATCCTAAAAAAGAAAAAACGGTGACAGGATAAATAGAATAATATAATATTGGTGTCATGGATGGAGAAATATTATATGGCTCTGCTTCTTCGGCTCACCCAATAAATTCCTCCACGTCGCCAGATAAACTTCATCCATCCACGGCACCAATCTATTATCCTCTATTTATCCCGCCAGCATGTCTGAATATTTCTTTTCATAAGATCAGGGTATCGCATTGTAACACGGCCAACGATTGGCTGAAAAAAAGTGCAGGGAAAACCGCATGATTCAGTTTATAAATGAGGCGATTGGATGAAAGTGGGGTATTTCTAAGTGTAAAAACTAATTTAAAAAGTAACACTACAATGTTTTCTGAAGAAAATGAAATATTTGATGAGCCTCTGTGATAATTTTGACTTGGATATTTGCATTTATAAAAAGTGTATGTCAGTCCTGTGATCAGCAGAAAATTTCAATGAAATGTGGGGTAATCCTCTTTGAAGTCATTTTGCAAAAAAATTGGTTGGCTACCCCTATATAACAGGAACATTTTTATGTGTCAGGCATTTCATTCTGCTAGAAAAATTAGCTCTTTAGCATGAAAACTCAATTTTAAGGTAGGATTAGAGACCATTTCTTATAATGTAATTCTATGGAAATATCAATGTGAGTGTCTGACCTAAAGGGATGGAAATTGGAACTGTCATAATTCATTTGTAGTACTTTTTTCTCATTGATACACCATGAAAAGCTGATATTTTGGAAGAATGGATGTTTACAGCCTGTCTAGGTATGAAATTTCATTATTTCAATGCAACTGTTGGTGTTTACAGCAGAAAATGTGTCAAGGGGGTCAATCTACAAGCATTGTTTACATATGAACAAGAGTATAAGTGTTACTTAAACGTTAATAATGGTTTGTATTTTCTTTATACAGTTAATTTGAGTGATAATTAATTGGTGATATGTTGATGATGAATAATGTAGACCTTGGTCATTAAAAATATTTTTCAGATTTCAAAGAAATGCTGTACATTGGCTATACACATGCCAGGTTTGAAGACTTATGTATAACTTGACAGGACCTGATGTAAGCACATTGGACACTTTTGATGGGTGTTGCAGGTATATCAATACAAATGCATATTGTCAGGTTCAAAACTAATATATTAGTACTGGAAATAGTCTAGGGTGCTGTTTCGGTTAACTTTTCGACTTTATTTAGGGGCGGACATTTCTTCGCTCGGCACTATTTTTTTCCATTTTGCTCAAATATTTACATAGAATGTAACAAATAAATTGTTTCTATGTCTGTTTCCCATATAAGAATGTTTTGTGTTTCATTTACAGGCATAGATAGCATAAAAGCTTCAAATAAATAGCATTTTAAGGCTTCTGTCTTAAAATTTACTTGGTTTCAGGGCATGAATATCAACACATACTTAGAAATTGAAATCCATTGAAAAATGTAGCATAATTCAGTTAGGTTGCCTCTGAATAGCCTCTTATTATGTGATTAAGATGCAAAATAGTGATAAAAATTTATTGTTTTCTATTTGGTAATACATATTTACACACTCACAATTGTATAATGCCATAGTTTTTAGACTTAATGTCTGTTTAATGCATAATTGAATGTGCATCATAATGGCCAAGGGTAGAATTATTTTGTAGAAAGGTTTCATTGATAAGTTAAAGTTGATCTACTTTTTCACAATCATATTAGGCACAATTATAGCACAGCTTTAGTGTCTGTGATGTGTCTATAAACAGAAAAAGCACTTATTCTGGTAGATAAATGTATGAAAAGGGTGTGATTATGCACAACTTCAGTGAATTACCTCCCTTTATTTATTGAGAAACTTAGATAAGTGCATAAATTCTAGTTTCTAGCTACCTAAATGAGACAAAATACACATTACTTTCCATTCTAAGTACATTTTGGTCTGAAGAGGTGATTTACATGTTAAAACACCTGAAAGAAGGTTTCAATTGTCATATTTGACTCCCAATGAATGCAAAAATGACCTAAAAATGGGTGTAGAAGTCAAATTTTAGGCTTTTACTGTGCTGTTAAATCCAGAGGAACTTGGTTTTTCCATGTATTGCATTTTTTTATATCCATGTAAGAGAGATACAAAAAATATATATAGAATATTGGCATTTTATTGACATTTAGTGCGATACGAGCGCGATACCCCTGCACCACGGTGAAGTAATACGTAATATGTAGCCTGAATAAAAACAAATACATTGTAATTCTAAATTGAGAATTTCCATTTCGTGTTTGTAATCCTTATCAATTTCGAGGTATTTTGTTCACGATAAACCTGCTTAACACTGATAAAAATAATTTAGCGAAAATCTTCTCGCCAAAACAGTCCGACATGTATATATTCCACTACTCGGCAGTCAGATTTATTTGTGTACTACGCCCTGGAGTATTCAGTAATCGACATAGCTAAAATAGCATTTTCATTGATTAAAATGATATTCATCCGCGAAATTTGTGATTGTAACCTCGTATTTCTATTGACTAATCTGAACTTTCAATGCAATGTAATTCGTTAATGTCTACATTAAAAATTATTCTGTCTTTTAAATTGCTGGTTTTTAAGCAGTTTTGAGTGAGAACTACTTTGCGTTGTAAGGTCTGTTAGGAAATTTTGTGTTAGTCCGTGGATGTTAGCTATGTATTTACTGATTTTGCGATCAGAAAATACAAAAACATAGCGTACTGAAGATTGTGTAGTAAACTGTGTTTCCCATACCTATATGTAGGTCACTGGATGCATATGAAATGACTTGAAAAGGTATTGATTTGAAGAGATTTTTGGTCAATAATAGATAAAAGATATATAAAAATTTAAAGACTGGTTTTATATTTTTACATTTTTTTTTTGCATTTAAAATATATCAGAAAGTTCAGAACTATTTCTTTCAACAGTGCAAAGGCCAAAGCGTCACAATAAAGAGATATAACTTTGTTCCAGATTAAAGATAATTTGCCTAATAAAATCCTAAAAAAGAAAAAACGGTGACAGGATAAATAGAATAATATAATATTGGTGTCATGGATGGAGAAATATTATATGGCTCTGCTTCTTCGGCTCACCCAATAAATTCCTCCACGTCGCCAGATAAACTTCATCCATCCACGGCACCAATCTATTATCCTCTATTTATCCCGCCAGCATGTCTGAATATTTCTTTTCATAAGATCAGGGTATCGCATTGTAACACGGCCAACGATTGGCTTGAAAAAAAAAGTGCAGGGAAAACCGCATGATTCAGTTTATAAATGAGGCGATTGGATGAAAGTGGGGTATTTCTAAGTGTAAAAACTAATTTAAAAAGTAACACTACAATGTTTTCTGAAGAAAATGAAATATTTGATGAGCCTCTGTGATAATTTTGACTTGGATATTTTC
>NW_026856836.1:0-215585 GCF_026571515.1 Ruditapes philippinarum | reverse complement strand
TAACTTTCTTATGCAAAAAACGTTATTCCGAAGAAGAAAAAAAAACACCCAGAAAAAAACAAAAAAATTAAACAAAAACAAACAACGACAACACATATAAGAGACATAAAAAAAGAGCAAAAATAAAGAAAGTTCGCTGAACATTGCTTGCGTACGAATTTAACAAGATTATATATTTGTAGAGGAAGGAACAATCTGTGAAAGCACGAGATCACGACCTGCAATATTTCTTAGAAAGAAACTGGTATTTTCGTGAATATAAATGAAGCAGCTCTTTATTATTTAGTCCAACTTGTTTATTATATCAGTGACATAGTGTAATTAAGTTCCACGTAACAAGCCAAACTTAACCGAATAAAGAATACACAGTGTATTTATTTCTTTGATTATCCTGACTTGTGGGAGCTACACTTTGACCGTCTCATTATTCTTGACCGCTGTCCAGACAGAAAAATCACCACAGAAGAAATGGAAATTAGGGAAGGAAGTAAATTTGTCTTCATTTATAAAGTCAAAAGGACAGTTACCGCCCCCAAGAACGTATGTTTAAACGGTACACATGTATGTTTAGACAAATCAGTTTGATTATTTGTTATCATCAAACAGACATTAATTAAAGACAAGACTATTCTTAATTAAGTACTTATACATTTATACTTTTATTTTTCAATTATTAAAAATGAAAATATTTTTTTAATAAGATATAAACGTATAAAATATTTTCAACAACACTCCAGGGACTTTATTCAATATAAATATGCACCAATCACTGGCACTTTGAAATCATGTTCTTTTTCTATAAAGAGAATTTCTCACAAAGTCAAGACTTTCATTTATTTTGTATGAGTTATTGCCAACAGATTTGTTCAATCAACAAGCAACGCAGAGATTTTTTGTAAGAAAAAAGTATTCATACATTAGCCGACTGACCACAGATAGTGTAAAGTATAGATTATTGGGGAAAAATTACATAACGGAGCCATGTGGAACATGTATTTCAGTATTAAATATTCAGCCGCCCATCAGAATCCGATATGTCGGTGTCAGCAGCGCGTGCATCCAGTATCAGTTTTAGTTTAATGGGTTTTCGTTGCGATCCAACTGGTAATCCAGAAAACAGAAATAACAACCACAGGATTCCGTATCGGAAAATATATGCTGAAATACCGAATCCTTCTTATTTTATTTTTTTTAGTTTTATTTTTTTTATTGATCAAGTAGCTTACGTTACACTATAGACAAGATTATCTACATAAATGCACATTTTTTCTTCTTAAAAATGGCAAAAATGAGTTTTTTTTAATGTTTATATAACTGTTTAAGAGCATATTAAAATGCTTATCACTTAAGAAATTAGCACTGGATATGAAATTTTTTCTTATAAACTAAGCAAAATATAAACAAATTAATATTTTGACTTTTATATCAAATCTTTAATTACTTTGATTGTAAAAAAAAAACAACAGAAGCAATAAATAGTTTAAGTTTTGGCCACTGAGATAATTTTTAGAAACTAAAATGGGAAACAAAAAAAGGTGAGTTTTTGAGAAATAAATTTCTGGGACATAATGCGCTTTAATTAATTTTTAAGAGTAAATTAAATTGTTAAGAGGGCTACATCGTTTCAGTCGGGTAGGTTCTTAACCATCGTTCCTGGAGAGTTAGATCAGTACTAGACTACCTTCCTCCGCGTTAAACAACCAAAGCATCTCCCGGGGATCGAACCCACGCCAGAGAGGTAACTAGATAAGAAGTCATCGACTCTAACCCCTCGACCACGGAGGCCTTGTTACAATCTTATGGCATGCAACGTACTTATACAATCCACTGATATGCAATTATAAGAATTATTCCGTCACTTTTATTCTTTAGAAAATCTGCTTAAGTGCAATATTCTGAGTTCTGCATTATGTGCAGCAAATAGCTGCATACAGTATATCTAAAACAAGATCAGGAATATTGTGTTAGTGCGTAGAATCTTTGCTAATGTTACTTTTAACTATTAAACAAAAAGCGTAATTATAATTAGTTACCTTTAAATAATAAAATGGTACGGTTGTATACCTATTGGACAGAGGTATAAAAGGGTATTCTGTTTCTTTGATAGTATAGTTAGAAGATTTATTTTTTTTTAATGAAATATAAAATATAAAGAAGAAAAAAGAAAAAAATTGATAAAAAATCCCTGTAGAATTTTCATGAATGGTCTATTGATAGTAGAATCAAACCCCTGTGGTTTAAAGCAATCAAAAACTCTTCATTTTTACTGCGATGTCAGCTTGACCAGACTTTGATTCGAATTACTCTAAAAAGAGCTGTTATTAATATTTTACAAAGGTCACACGCCATATGAACCCTAGGGCAAAGGGTCATAACATCCTATTGAATATTAGTTATTCTTTTGCCGGCCAGTTTTAAAACAGAACAGAACAGAACAGAACAGAAAGTTTATTTTGACGTATACAAAGTACATAGTCAATTACATTAATACATTCATTCATACATACATATATACAATCACAAAATCAATGGATAGTCTGCAAATTTCTTGAAGGTGAACAGTTTAATCTATTTTGTTTCCTTCAGTATAGGATTTGACATAATCAGTTTAACATATATTACATAGTTTAATATTGTGTTACGAACATGTTGACAAAGATAGCGTGAATTTCACATACATTATTGTGCCACTTGCAATAAAGTTATCTATATATATACGTAATCAACACCAGATACAAGTGAATTACCAACTATAGTATCACACTATATACTATATTGAAAGGGAATAGTACTCCAAAACTACAGTTAACCTTAAACGAAACGAAAGGGAAGGTTAACAATTGGCTATTCCAAAAATATTTCAATTGCAAAGTTGTAATTTAAGAAAAAGCCTTACGACTAACTTGGGTCATAAGACAAAATAATCTACTTAATACATTTCTTAACTGTGCACATTCATAAGACATATAACTAATAATCTATTTAATTAGAACTGTACGGTTGACCAGAAACATCCATATAAAGTTTGCTATCTTTTCAACAATGTTTGGCTTACTTATAATATATTTTCATAACTAAATATAACTCATCATCTATTAAATTAGAACTGTACGGTTGACCAGAAACATCCATATAAACACTATTAAGTGTATAATAAATAACATCTTATTTACAACATCAAACTATAAACATACATATATACAAACTAACACAGTCTGGTTGACCAAAGCAACCATATAAACACTAACCGGCATATAATAAATAGCACGTTCAATATTTCAAGACAATTTTTCACTAATTCGTAATATTAATAATCGAATTTCTTACAGACATTGCGTTTTTACAGTATAACCCTAATTTATAAAGAGCAGTCTTATTTTCTGTTTGTAACAATTCTAAAAACTTATATACACTTGGTTTGATATAATAATATTTT
Source organism: Ruditapes philippinarum (assembly GCF_026571515.1). NCBI lineage: Eukaryota > Metazoa > Mollusca > Bivalvia > Venerida > Veneridae > Ruditapes > Ruditapes philippinarum. The sequence continues at coordinate 212,149 of NW_026856836.1, read as the reverse complement.
GCTATAAATTTTTTACGTAAATCTGAATAGATAGGGCATATAATAACAAAGTGGTATTCATCTTCTAAATCTAGTGAATGGCAACATTGACAATATCTTTCGTTTCTAGGTAATCTATTTCTGGCAAACCTTCCAGTTTGAATTCTTAGAGCATGCGCTGAAATTCTTAATCTAGTGATGTAACATCTTAATGAACTAGGTAAAATATCTAAATATGCTTCGTATCCAAAAACATTTTTAAAGTTTTTATACAAATCTAACACTTCGCTACTTTCCTTATTTACATTCCATCCTTGTATAAAACAATCTATCACTCTCTCCTTAAATATATATACAAAATTTTTATCAATATCGCATGGATTGTCCCAAACATAAGTAAATCCGAAGTCACATAATAGAGCTTTAACATTGCTCACCCAGTTTTTAAAACCTTTGTTACAATGTTCCAATGACATTACATAAACACGATTTAATATAATATTGTCACTATTTATTAATCTTAACCAATATTTTATCATGGCTACATAACGCTTAATATACAATGGGTATCTGCCCAATTCACCGTACACACCAACAGAACAAGTACTATTTCTAACCTTTAATAAATGTTTGCAAAATTTCAGATGGATTCGTTCAATAACTTTTGACTTTGTATAACCCCAAATTTCTGCTGCGTAGTTTAATATCGAACCAACAAATGCATCGAATAATTGACATAAAACTTTAGGCTTTAACTTAATCTTTTTACAATTAATCATTAATAAATTCAATGCCTTAAGAGCCTTTCCAGTGAGATATTCCTGATTTAGCGTAAAATTTCCAGTATAATGAAAAACAGTTCCTAAATAGTTAAAATCGTTCACTACCTCTAGTTGTTTCCCATTATATGTCCAATGTTCATTTAACAATAAACCCCCTCTTTTTCTAAATACCATAATTTTAGTTTTTTCAGTATTAACTTCTAATCCCCATTTACTACAATAATCATACAATAGGTTTAAATTTTTCTGCAATTCCTCCTTTGACTTTCCTAAAATTACCATATCATCTGCAAATAATAACAAAATTAATACAATATCATCAATGACTAAACCAGAATCTACATCATCTTGCAAAAAAAGCTCTAAATCTTCTACGAAAAGTGAGAACAAAATCGGTGACATTATCTCCCCTTGTTTCAATCCTACAGCATACTCAAAATATTCCGAATAGTTATTACAATTTCTAACACATGACTTAACCTTTTGATACATGTCCCTCACTATTCTTAACAATTTACCCTGAATTCCATTATTATAGAGCTTTAACCATAGTGCACTTCTGTATATAGTATCAAAACATTTTTTCATATCAACAAATACACAATATAATCTCTTATTTTCATTTAAATACTGTTGTACAACATTAAGTAATATAAATAAAGCATCAGTCGTAGATCGGCCTTTCCTAAAACCAAATTGTGCATCTGATATAATATTATTTTGTTCACAAAATGTTACAATTCTTTTATTCAAAATAGTGGTGAATAATTTCGAAAAACAACTAACGAGCGTAATACCTCTGTAGTTATTCACGTCATTAATGTCGCCCTTTTTATGTAAAGGGACGATAACTCCTTCGGTCCATTTTTCCGGAAAATAACCAGAATCTAAGATGGCATTAAAAATATCACAAACATGTGAAGATAAAATATCAATGCTTTCTATAATGTATTCATTCATAATATAATCACTACCCATAGCCTTTTCTCTTTTTAAACATTTTACACATTCTAAAATTTCTGAAACAGTAATGCGCTGATTTAATTGATCGAAATCGGCATTTGAACTATTAAAGTCATATCCGCTACAAAACTCTTCAGCTTCCGGGTTTGTGCATTGCGTAATATCATTGGCCAACTCCGAAAAATAACGTTTGAAATCGTCCGTAGAAATGTTATGTTTATTTTTGTTGTTACGTTTAAAATATTTCCAAAATTGTTTAGGCTGTGCATTTTTTAATTTGCCGATTTCTATCAACTTTTTATTTTCAGCCGACTTACGTTTTTTATTACATAACTCTTTATAATCTTTTTTCAAAACACAGAATTGTTCTCTACTATAACTAGATTTAAGCCTATTAAAAACACTTAACGCTTCTAGGTATCTCCTTCTAGCAAGTATACAATCATAATCGAACCACTCTGCATGATTAACTATCGGTTTATCAGTAAAATACGATGACTTATTGTTAAAATTACATGACTTCGAGAACAATGGGTCCGCTACATCTCTAACAATATTTGTAAATTTGCTCAAAATATCGTTCACTGAATCCCTGCTTGTGATGTTAATATCATGTGTCAATCGATTTAACTCAGGTAATTTAGATATAACTCCTGCTCGAAAAGTATGTTTAAGATTCTCTTTCCATTTGTACCTGACCTCATTTTTTACCTCAGAGACATCAACATAAAAATTACATCTCAATGTAAACAAAACAGGTGCATGATCGCTATATTCATTGAATGAGTCTATACAAAAATCACACAATAGGGGAAAGTCTTTATCTCTCGCCAACAATAGGTCAATCACGGACGCCCCGTTTTTGTTAGCAAATGTGTACATACCACAGTTAAAATCATGGCCAATTCTACCGTTACAAATACGGAAACCGCTAGACCGACAAAGATCAAGCAATTTAGTCCCAAAACTGTTACATATATTATCATGTGAGGCCCGGAATAGGTACGTGTCGGGAACATAATCATCATCATCAATATTACTAATATAAGTATCACAAGTTATATAGTCATTTTTTTTACCCACTCTACTATTCCAATCACCTACTAAGTATAAATGCCCTAAATCTTCAAAATCGTGTATATCATTTTGTAAAATATCAAATAAATCAACATTAGCAATATTATACATTGGCGAATCTTCACACCATATATAAACTCCACAAACATATACATCTTTTTCAAAATGAAAATATCTATGATCTAGTTTTAACCAGACTAAAGTGTCAAAATGAGTCCTGACGATTTCGATTCCCGGTGCTAAATGATTCTTGTAATACACTACGACGCCCCCGCTACACCGTCTTGCATTGCGATTTTGACATTTTCTATAAAAGTTATGTGCAGTGTAGCCTGAAAGTTCCACATCACTATCCTTGTTTGTCCACGACTCGTATAAAAATACAATGTCATTGCCTGAAACTAAATTAACAAAGTCTGGCGACTGCTTCTTTACACTCGTAAGCCCATTAATGTTCCATGAAATTAGCTTAAGTTCACCTTCGTCGAATCCCTAGGAATCCGCACCTACCGCTACCCGCTTCCCGTCTACATATAGCGTGTCATAGGACAGCCATGCCCTCTTACCAGCCCTTTTTGCTTCCTTCAGTTTTGGCAGCAACAACCTTCTTTTATCGTTAACTTCCTTCGGAAATTGCTCGTGCATAAAAAAGTTCGTACCTTGGAGGTGTTTCCATTGTTTCCGTACAAATTCCCGTTCCTTAAACAACGTAAACTTCGCAACGATATTTCTCTTCTTGCTCCCTGACTTTGCTCCCATACGATGATAAAACAGATAACATATGGGATGCGTACAAGAGCGGACAGCTGCCGTGGTTACAGAACTATTTTATTGACGTCATTAAAGCAGAGGTCAGCGTTCATGCTCGTCTTTTACTTGGAGTTTCACGACGAACCTTGTCTCACATGTATTTAAATAAGTTACTGTTTTTAATTAAGATTAATTACATTTTTGAAAAAAAAATCAAAATTTAAAAAAAAAATGGCATAAAGCCATTTAATAAAAGCACACAACTTTGCTATTCAAACTATATTGCGTAGAAACAACATTTTTTCGAAGTTATATATGAGAACCAATCATTTTTACTAACTTCACTTTTACTCGTTTCGTTTATTTTTATTTTTTTGGGGGGTTCTTTATTAATAATCTATGCAAAAACCGTGTATTTATTTTCGTGTTAAAATCGAACTCAAACTAAATAAAGACCAATTAGAACAGTAAAGCACGCATTATATACGTTATACGTTAATTTAGTCCGCGTAATTTAAAGTAATTGGCATTTTTAATCATTTTTGTCTATTTCGCGAGGCAGTGTCTCGAATTCCCAAAAGCGTAACACAATTGGATATCGCAATAAAACAAAATTGACCACAACTCTGTCCACTTTAGATAAAGTACATTTCATTTCTATTTAGATACGGTCATTATCTCTAATGACCAAATGACCATATTATGCAATTTGAAATGAATAAATAATGACCACGGAGCGGTCAAAACGATGTATACAAGAAACTTAATAGCTTTCATCCGAGATAGTCTGATAATTTTTTCGATAAGGGCGTTTTTATCGGATTTGTTTTGTTTTCATCGTTATAGTCATTGATTAGGGTAATTTATACAAAATAAACTTTTTCTGTTGAGATAATTAGCCGGTTGTGGTAGATACGATGACCATATTTAATGAAAGCATTTCTCTTTTTCGATGAAAATTGGCATGGCAACTAAACAAATTTAAAAATGAATACATTAATAAATAATTTAGTATTGAATTATAAACATTATAACAGAATGTATCATTTATTTTCAAGCATACACATCATCTTTGCATACAAATGATTATTAAAAGAAAAATAGAGAATCATGGTCCTAGTCAAATGTATATGGCAGGTAAAAAATTCAAATAAATAATTATGTATTTACAAAATTAAATGGAAGAGATAACTATTAAAATCTATTAACTGCGTTCTTACGTTTTTGTTTTTATATCTTTATACATGGACAAATAGGTTGATCTATCTAAGATAAAGCATAAAAAATAAATAATTTATAAAAGGCCCAGTATGCCTCAGAAAAGCTATCATTTATATTTTTCACAAAATGTATTTTTTTTTTATTTTGTTACAGTTTCCAAAAAAAAAAACACAAACAACAACAACAAAAACACAAACAAAAACAACTTCTTTGCCACAAAGATGAACCATCAAATCAATCATTCCGCTAATGTGATACCGGTATGTGATATAATATGTTATTCTTACAATGAGCATCCGGGAAACATCTTATCAAATAACCATAAACTTCTTTTATTCTTTTATTACATTGCCATTCCTTTGTTTTATATTACATGTATTTATATTTTTCAGTAATACGTGCCTCGTTTTGTATCTGTGCATAAATAATGCGCGAGAAAATGTACCAATTCACTGAGACATGTTAGATGAAGCTTCTATGAAACAGAATAATGGATATTGTATCAAAGTGTTACAAATGTAAAACAAATATGATAAATATGACGGGCAATTAGATAAAAGAGCAAATTAAGATCACGTAAACAACAAATTATTATCAATATTTAATACGTTACCAATGGTTAAAACAGAGCAAAGCATCCCCAAAGGCCACGTACGCGGACTTGAAAACACGGATGTTTGTCGTTTTATTGACCGCGTAAAAATAAGATAAGTTAATGAATATGAATTGTTTAGTGGTTAACTCGAATATAACATGCTATATTAGTACCGTTTTCTTCTTATTGTATAATTAGTAAATCGATGGAAGGAACAAAAACATACATGTATTATTTTTATTGATTTAACACATGGTTTTTAAGAGCGGGGTTCTTCTCCTAAGTTGATCAGTTTTTACCGGAAAAGAACAGATGAAAGAAATAGCTCCTCGAATTGTTGTCCCATAAGGGTACTTTTTATGTAAAATAAATAAAAAATAATGTGATACAAAATCAGATTAATAAGAGTGTAACATTGACAATTTTGGCTGCGTCGTTTTGTAGGAAAGCCATAGTACGAAAGGCCGTTTGGGACATTTCAATTTCATGAATTCTCGATTTCATCTTCGTGATTTTACAATAATAACTTCGTGAATTGAATTTTTTCCGACATTCGGAATTCACGAAACCAAGATTTCAACCTCACGAATTCACGAATACAATTTCATGAATTTATGTTTTCAATTTCACGAATTTACGATTTCAACTTCACGAATTCACGATTTCAAAAGTTGAAATTGTGAATTCACAAAGTTGAAATCATGAAGTTGGAATCTTGAGTTTGTGTAGTTGAAATCCGGAATTGGTGAAATTGAAATCGTGAATTTGTGAAGTTGAAATCGTAAATTCGTGAAGTTGATGTCGTAAATTCATGAAGTTGAAATGTCTTTGAAGTGCATTTTCTTAATATATCTTTTTCTTTCTGACAATTGAAAAACATCACCGAAATAAGCTCAAAAAATTCGAGTATTGGTAAAGGAATCATAGGAAATTACCTATTGACGATGCGGATTTTGGCGGCCGTGACGAGGGTCCCCCGATAGTTATTAACATGGTAAAGACAGCACCAGAGTTCAACAAAACAAAGGTGAATTGTACAGAGAGCATCTTTTGTTTTTGATCAAAGTCACCAAGGAGTATCAATTTGAGTAGTTTAGAATTCTCCGTGTGCTTACTGTTCTAGGTTTTGCAATTATTGTATGTCCAATAAAAAGTCTGCCAATAATTTAAGGTCGCACCCAAAATTACCCGCACCCACTTTATCTTCAACATTAATTGTATTATCCAATATCGTCGATCACAGAAACCATAACAATACAGAGGTGTTGAATGCATCGAGGAAAAAGCAAGACAGAGGTAACAGAAGCTTAGAGGTATTAGCTAAAGAAGTCATAGCAACAAAGAAGTCATAGAAGAATAGAGTTTTAGTAACACAGAGATCATAGAGATCATAGCTACATTAAGATTAACAACATTAATAAGTTATAACAACACAACAGTTTTAGCAACACAGAAGTTATAGCAACACAGAAGTTTTAGCAACACAGAAGTTATAGCAACGCAGAAGTTATAGCAACGAAGAAGTTATTGCAACACAGAAGTTATAGCAACGCAGAAGTTATAGCAACGCAGAACTAATAGCAACACAGATGTTATAGCAACACAGAAGTAATAGCAACACAGAAGTTATAGCAACACAGAACTAATAGCAACACAGAACTAATAGCAACACAGAAGTTATAGCAACACAGAACTAATAGCAACACAGATGTTATAGCAACACAGAACTAATAGCAACACAGAAGTTATAGCAACACAGAACTAATAGCAACACAGAAGTAATAACAACACAGAAGTTATAGTAACATGGAAGTTATAGCAAGACAAAAGTTATAGCAACACAAAAGTTATAGCAACATAGAAGTTATAGCAACGCAAAAGTTATAGCAACACATAAGTTATAGCAACACAGAAGTTATAGCAACACAGAGGTAATAGGGACCCTAAGATCATAGCAACGCACACAAAAGCTATAGCAACACAGAAGTCGTAGCAACACAGAAGTTGTAGCAACACAGAAGTTATAACAACACATTAATATCATAGCAACACGGAAGTTATAACAACACAGATGTTATAGTAACACTGGCCTAAGTAACGAAAAGAGCACAACAACGTAGATGCTGTGTCTTGTAAACTAATTGATATTAAGTCGATTTGCCAAAGTAAAGACAACGATTCATTTGAATTATAGCAATCTTATGGACAAAAAATGATTTCAAACACTAATTTAGTCAAAGGGTTCAATGAGAAAAATAAAATCTTATACTAAGTTTGTGTAAATTGTTAAATGTTTGTCTTAACTTATTGTGTTTTTTGTCTGTTTTTGTTTGTTTTGTTTTTTTGTTTCGTTTTTTTTAAATACAAAGATAGTTTCATGTAATAGTTGATCACATTTGGCCATTGTATGATATGATTCATGACCGAGACAATCATTCAAATGATGATATGGCATTGACTTCACTTTAATCGTTTTTATTACAAACACATTTCTTTATTACACGTTTCTCTGCCAGAATTGATTACTAATGAGGGATGTTTATTCCACAAAACGCTCATGTATCAAACTACAGGTAATGAAACGTCAGGAATCTTATATAACTAAACTGACCCATGCATAAATGATATACATTTAACATGTGCTTATCCGCTTCATTTTGACACTAATTATCGTAAAATGATTAAATAACGCATTCCGCAAAGTTCATCCGCAGACTAATTAATGTAACTAACTATTTTCCATGCAAGATACATATTCCCGATCACGCGTCATGTTCTTGTCTATTAATTTGTTTTTCATGCATACCTTTCGCTGTTCTTCGATACTCTTCCAAATCGGATGGGTTTATCATAAAGACAATCGCAACTTTTCGGTACCTTCCGTCAGTCTTCGGATAAGTCCGAGGTTATAATGAATAAAAGCCGAGAAGTTCCGATTGACATACAATAACATATAGTTCAAACATGATGTAAGCAAAGAATTAGAAAACAAAAGTAAACAATCAAATACACGAATGCCAAAAATTATTCTTAAAAAAAGACAATAGAAATACTTGGTTAGGAAGCATACCATAGTAAACCTACATCAAATGGATTATGGATATTCAAAACCGTTTTTCATCTTGTCATGCTAAAACATCCCCAGCTAAGTCCCTTTAAAAGGTGAAATGTAAGTAGTCGCCGACCATTACTACATTATCTTGACTACAGGAAAGTAGAGCAGTTAAATAAACTATTTCATGCCACTCCAAGACAACGTATATTCACACTCTATTTTAGGGTCATTTTTTTGTTGGAACTTATATTTTATTTCTCTTGGTTATAGAACAGAAGTGTTTAAAACCCGATATTGTATTGACGTACGATATAATATTAATAAAAGTACATGTACAACGCACGCAATGACCAGACCAAGTTTTTTTTTCTTTCAGCAGTAATGATTTGAATATTTTATTTACGTAAAAAGAAAAAACAGCGTGTAAACTTCTTCTACAAATCCACAACACTATAGCAACAGCAGCAGCAAATAACATCATCTGCATAGTCAACAACAATAAGAACATAAAAAAACACCAAAAAAACACAGCAACAATAACAACAACATCATCAACAGCAACATCATCAGCAACAACATAATCTGTATCGTCAACAAAAAAAACCCCAGCAACAATAACAACAGCATCATCAAAAACAACAACAACAAGAACAGCAGGAGCAACATCAACAAATAGATCAACAAAACAGGAACAATAACAACATCATCATCCATCACCAACAACAGCAACAGAAACAACAACAGAAAAAGAATGATGATTAAAATGAATTGATTTAATAAGGATAACTCCTTTATCTAGCAATCTTGGGATTGATTGTGCATGCGTATGCTGAAAGCTTAACATCGTCTGATGAACTGGTCGATTGGTGTTTCAATGTCCATGAAATCTGACATTTTATATAACACTGATGCTTATTGCAGCATATACTTGCACAAAATGTTTTTTTTTTTCGTTAATTCTTTGTTTCCTTTTTAAATCTTTATTTCAAACTCGTGACAATTCGCAGAATGCCTGTTTAGTTTTAGCTTTAATTTTACAGGTTATTTGTAATTTTGATGAAATTGTAGGGGGAAAAACAACAAACAAAAATAATGTAATGGGCAGAAATAGTTAAAAAATGGTTATCCATTTTTGTATGTTATTTGAAAATAAGGGTAAATGTTAAGTTTAATTTTTGTCTTTCATACGAAACAGTGAATTCAAATTATAGAAAATGCAAAAAGATTTGTGCTAGATTTTGCTTACAAAATAGAATTACATTTACTATTAGATGATAATATTCGTTCTTTTTCCTCAAGTAAATTTATTTGAAATTATAAAGGTGACTTAAAGGCCCAATAAGTCGGATACTTCTTTATGAAATATATAATGTTTAGATAATAGTTTTAGAGCATGTTAGATGCTTGACACCAAGAAAAATGTAGCGCTAAATGTGAAATTATTTGTCATGAAAGAAGCAAAATGTAAACTAAATAGTATTTTATGTAAAATACAAAATCACTATAACTATACTAAATGCCAACATAAAACACAAGGAGATGGGTTTAGGTAACTGGCAAATGAGTAACTTTTTTAAAACTATAAAAAGTACACCAAAATTGAAAATTAGTTGAGAATTTAGGATAGAGACATTACTGATGCATAATTGGCCTTTAAAGCAAACGATCGTTTTTCATTTGTTAGTTTTCATTTGTTAGCATTGTTTTATTTGTGGTCAATAAACTCAATATGCAGAAAATGTCCGACCAATCGTTTCTTGATGCTTTTCCATGATATTAATCAACATTTTATAGTAATAAACTGAATTATATATTAACCATTAATAAATACATACAATACATTTAACGCATCTTTTATGTTACAGGAATCATTTGTGGGGATCTGTCATTAATGGTATCTCCACGTGGAATTCTCGTCTGACATAATAGTGAACTATTGACATAACGAATAAATTGTGATTATCGTTGCCATCTACGCTAAACAAATGTAGAAAAACCCCATAGAATATACCATGCTAGTCCCAAAACGACGGTCAAATAAAATCTAAACGAATAAAAAATTCATATCAAGCATTGGTTATTCGGATAATTACTTTATTTCGCTTGGACAACAATAATGGAGATTATCATTAGATAAATAACATGGAATAACTGCAGGCAATATGTCCTGTGTGACTTAAATTGACAATGTTACGCTCGTTTTGCTGAATTTTTATCCTCATATTATTCAACAAATTTGTTTCCGCAATATCAGCCCCATCTGTTTATTAATAGAACAGAACAGAACAGAACAGAACAGAATTTTATTTACAGACTTATACATAGGTACATCGTCTTGTTTAACAAAAGATTTGATTAAACATAGTCACATGGCATACGAAAACATACAAATTATAAACATTCTTAAATAAATAAACAATGATTAAAGAGGACAAACTTTATGCAAGATGATAATTACAAATCAGTTTTGTTAAGAGTTAATGATTGCGTTTCTCAACGATAAAGATTCATGGATATATTTAGATAACTTAATTAAAATACTTTTATTTTGCGTTGAAAGTAGATCTATAAATTTAAACACAGATGGTCTAACATAATAACATTTTTTAAGATACTGCATTCGAAGACTATTAAAACAAGGGCATACACATATAAATGGTATTCGTCTTCTATGTCAAATGTATTACAACATAAACAATATCGTTGATCACGAGGTGTATTATTTCCTATTGTATCTCCCAGTCTGTATTCTTAAAGGATGTACAGATAATCTTAATCTACAAAAATAATATCTGTATTTACGAGGCAGAATATCAAGATAACTTTCATAACCAAAATTAAGCTTAAAATTCTTGTAATTAAACAAACCGGGCTACGTTCTAACGTAGCTGTCCATTCTTGAATAAAAGTGTCCTATAACTCTGCGTTTAAAAATGATAGGGAACACTTTTTGCATCAACGCAATTTTCATTAAAAATTTCAGCAAAACCATAATTACAGAGTAGTTTTTTAACATTTGAAACCCAATTGCGGGGATGTCCTTTATTACAATCCAATAAAACTATCTTCATACATAGTTTTTAAAACAATATTATCAGTGTTTTTCAACTTACACCAAAAACTTGACAATTCTATACGTAACGAGTCGACATACAGCGGATAACGCCCCCAACTCACCATAAAACTGCAGCAAGAACAAGTATTTGCTCTAACATTAAGCAAACGTTTACAAAATTTTAAATGGATTCTTTCCAATTCTTTAGATTTCGTGTAGCCCCAAATTTTCCAGACCCCGTATCCTAAAATTAGGAACCCATGAAAGCATCAAATAATTGGACATAATATTTTAGGTTTTGAGATCAAATCTTTTTACAATTATAAAACAAAACATTAAGAGCTTTTAAAGCTTTCCCCAAGTGTTCTTGGTTAAGCGAAAAATTACCTGTATAATTTAAAAACAGTACCCTAAATAATTAAAAATCATTCACAATTCTAAATTTGGCCATCATAGGTCCCAGTTCTCATTTTTGTAATCAACCCCCCTCGTTTTCGAAAAAACCAAATTACTTTTTGTTTTGCTTGTAATTTTACTTTTAATCCCCATGTAGAGCAATATTGAATGTAAAAGAATCCAAATGGTTTTGCAAGTTTCAATGGTGAACTTGCTAAGTGGCCATATCGTAGCAAAATAAAAATAAAACTCAAAATAACATCATAAAATGACAGTTCCTGTTTCTTGACCAGTTTGCCAAATATAGCTCTAAATTTCCCTACAAAGAGAGAGAATAAAAATTGTGAAAATTACCTCCCCTTGAAAAGTAATCCATGCCTTAAATAAAAATAATAAGAAATAATTCGAACAAGGGATTTGACACAAGATTTTAACTTTTTGATACATGTTCTTTATAATTCGCAGCAATTTACCTTTATTTTCCTAATTTATACATTTTTCTAGCCATAATGCATTTCTATATATACTGGGTCAAAAACATTTCATATATCGACAAAAACAACATATAAACGTTTATTTTCATTAAAAATTTTTGAATTAATGAATAAGAAAAAAATTGCATCGGTAAGTAAGAACGCCCTTTACGGAAACCAAAAATTTGTGGCATCTGATATGATATTGTTTACTTTCAACAAAAGGATTCTAATTCTAAACCGATTAAGTTTAAAACATTTTTGGTAAATAATTTTTGACAAACAACTAACTTAATGTTTATGCCTCTATAGTTATTGACGTCATCAGTACGCCTTCTTTATGAAGAGGGATTAATAAATTTCGCCCTCTGTCCATTGTTGCTCTGGATAAAAACCAGAGTTTTAACACAACCATTAAATATATCAAATATTAATGGGCACCTAAAAACTTATCGATGCTTTCTATGAAGTATTTCATTCTTAAACAATCGCTACCTAATGACTTTCCCACGTTTTAAAAACATTTTTAACGGGGACATTTTGAACTTCAATTTAAAGTAATTGGTTTATCTAACTCATCTTACTCAGTTATTTATCTCATTAAAAAGAATAATTTCACAAAAAAATTTTCAGCCTCAAATATTGTTACATTTGAATATATCAATTACTTAACTTAAGCAAAATAATTCTTTTTAAATACATCTATTGGAAATATTGCCTATAATCTGCAGACGACTTATTTTTAAAAAATATTTCCAAAAAACTGCTTCGGTTTACTTTTTTTTTAAATTTTCTATATCGGACAATCTTTTTAACAATAATAATATTCTTTTCTTTTACGAATAATACTTTTATATTCCGTTTTAAATTTTAACAACTGATTTATTCTATTGAAATATTATTAGTTATTTCTATTTTAAAACCCTTAAATGCATCTAAATACAAAGTTCTAGCATTGATTACATTCTTCTATCAAAAACCAGTCAGGAGTTATCTATACCAACGAGCTATCAACTAAAAATAGACGTCATTGTTAAAAGTAAACGACATTTACCAAAATAATGGAAATCTGCTACATTGCGTTTAACACAGATGTAAAAACTATTTTAAAACACTATTTACACAGTCACCAGGGTTGGAAAAATCAATATTATCAATAATTTGTTAAACTCAGGCAATTTTGCAATAAGACAGACTGCGAAATTCAATTTCTACGGTCACTATTCCATTTAAAAACATAATTTCCATGATTTTTTTCGCACTCTTTTGAATACTTTTTTACAAGAATATTTGAAAAACATAAAGGTGTATGGTCACTCCATTCATTTGTAGACTGAATGGTAAAATTTTTGGTATGGATGAAAAGTTTACGCTCACTGGTTAATAAATAATCAATCACCGATGCGCCTCTGGGTGAGACGTACGTATTTTTACATGTCTCGCCAATTTCTACCGTTAACTATTCGAGACATGAAGATTTGCATAGATCAAGTAGTTTCATACCTTGACTGTTACTAATTTTTGGTCTACAGAGGCCCGGAAAAAGGTTTTCATACAGGAATTAGTCATAAAACGTCTGTTATATGAATTTAAACAATCGTGTGTAATAAAATCATGCTTATTACCAACTCTGGCTATTATTATTCGCCTCAATATATAATCGAACCTTGCTGACTGAAAGACGGAAATATATTTTCTAAAAGTTCAAATAAATCAGCATTAAAAACATTATATGCAGGTGAATTCCTCACAATATATATACACGCAAATATATAATCATTTTCAAATGTGGAAAAATTATGAAATCTAGCTTTAACGTCATATAATAGTAGTATCAAAAATGATTTTTTACAATTTTAATGGCCATTCATTTAAAACAGGTTCTATAGTATAAAAACATACCGCACACTGTTTTACGTTTTTGCACTACGGTGCCTAAATTTTCTATAAAATTATGAGAAGTGTAACCATTAAGCAGAACATTACTAGAAGAACTGTCCAGGATTCCATATAAAAAACATATATCATTGGTTCGAGAAGAAATTTTAAAAAGTTAAAAACTGTCTATTTTGTCACTTGTTAGGCCATTTACATTCCATGGACAGAAATTTTCAGTCATCTCTGCGTAATCCTATCTCCTCTAACTGGCTTCCCGTTCACCGTAAAGAGTGTCATATGCTATCCAGGCTGTATCCCCTTTTTGGTCGGTGTTCTTTCAAATTTGGGAACAAGTTGTCTGCGTTTTTCATATGATTTCCCTTTCGGAATTTGTTCAAAAACATACGAAAATTTGCTTCCCTCTAAACTGTTTTTCCATTGTTTTAACGTACAAATTCTCTGTCTTTTAAATAATACAAACTTTTGCTACAATGTTCCCTTTCGGATGATCATCGTCTTCTCTCCCAACTCCTATGCCCACGTTTCGAAGCCTCATATTAATACAATATCGACTGGCAATTTTTTAAGTTTGTTCTCCAGGTGACTTCTCAATATATCTCAGTGCCTCTTGGGAATCTTTCCTGTGAAATTTCATCGACATTTGTAAAAATTAGAATTATTCCTCATAAGATTGTGAAGTGAGGTAAACGACGTCATCTTTCAAAGAATCTCTCTCTCTTTTCATACTGTATAACTTTACCTAGAAAGCTCCGCTACATTAAAGTCAACACATTCAATTTTCTCTTCTACACCCGTAACTCTAATATCTAAATGATTTATTTCTCTCCTCCATCGCTACCCATATTTTCTTCAACTCCATATCGAACCTATCGACTTTCTTCTCCAACCCGTCTACTTTCTTTTCAAGTACAGTTAAAGAATCCAGACGTTTTTCAACATTGCCTATTCTTCCATTGATCTTCTCTAAATAAGCCAATATGTCGGCGTTAGTCGGGTCTCTCTTTTCTCTACCCTCAGACATATCGTTATTTTCTTCGTTACTAGATTTATAAAAAACAATATCTATGTCAGATTGATCACCTTTTCCGTATAATACATTGTTAGTTTCGTTTAAAATGTCACTTACTACTAATGATTCTGACTCCTCTGACGGGCCTCTTGGCTTAAATAGTTTATTTCCATTATCTTGATCACCACTTTTATCACTACTTTGCCTACTTTTCCGTTTATTTCCCATGAGTTACATATAAAAAACACTATATTCCATCATTTAATTCCAAAGTACTAATTTTATATTCACAAATAAATGTGTAATCCTTGTTTTTCTATAATTTTAAAGACCGCTCAAAAAAAACACAACCGCCATTATACCACGTGACTATATCATTTAATACTGTTGAAATTAATGACATATAATAAAGTAAACCCAACTTGCACACAATGTATTTATAATATGGTAAAATGTTACTATATTACTATATACTATCATCCTTGAGTAAAATATTTTAATCACAGAGATTTATTGGAATCTATGAAATTCTTACTGAATATGTCTAATTTGAATAAAAGAATGAATAAACTACATGTATGTATTGAAAACTGCGTTCCCTATTACAGGTCAAGTAAAGTTGGTCTTTCCTTAAAAACTGCCATTTTTTAATAACACAATATATTCATATTGTGACCACCTATAATGTATAGAATTTTAAACAGAACAAATCTACTTTAATTTGTATGCAGTAAAATCATACACATTTTATGTTTACAAAGAGACTGTATAGCAATTATCAATATTTTCTTATATCAACAAAAAAGGAACAATAACAAAAAAAACCACAACAACATCAACAACAGCAGCAGCAGCAGCAACAACAACAACAACAACAGTATATCTTTTAAGTTTTGTCGTGTAACAAAAGTGTCCGGAACGGCTTTTAAGCATAAATTTATGAGAACAGATTTTGTGAATGTGAAAAAAGCGGTATAAATCAAATACGATGTTGATCTTACAGACTTAAAAAATTCGACCAAGACTCTGAGACTAATAGTAAAATTGTGTCTGGTATCTTATATCATGGGAAATTTAAAAAAACAGTTTAAAATACCCCTAAAACTGTTTTAGATTTAAGTACTTTTAAACATGTTCCTTGGAAATTTGATACTGGTCACTTAACGTTCATTTTAATTGGCACTTTTATTTACACATTTTCTTTTTTGACAATCCCCCAAAAATATAATATTTTTATTATATCTTTTTTTTATTTACAGAGCAGATGTACCGCGTAAACTTTGAGTTTTTTTTTCTTTTTTGGTACAATTGAACCACAATTTTAATATTTTCACATCAAAGGTAGAATTCTATGATTTTTATTACTTGTGACACACAGGTCAGTGTAATAATTAAAATACTGACCAGCACAAAAGGATGCTCGCTGACCACATCTGTCACTACGGACAACGCTGGACAAGCGCTGTTAAAGTTTTTAAAAATTGTTTTGTTAAGAATGAAAATGGCAAAAAGATGAACATATTTTACTTCTTGTTTATTTGGACGAAATTTAGATAAAAAACTTTTTTCATTTTTTTTGCATTCTTTTAAAGGTAATAACGACGCGCAGAGAATGTAAAATTGTGTTTTCTTTTTTACTATTTCATAATCAAAACAGATTGTTTTCTCTTTTTTACACAAATATAATTGTTTTTTTTTTATTAAAAAAAATATCATCCGGTTCTGGGCCATCGTACTCATTTAAGAGAATGTTAAATGTTTGTTACTTGAAAACAGTAGTGATAAATGTGAAATTTTTTGTCATAAAAGTAGCAAAATGTAAACTAAGTAGTATTTTGACTTCCATACAAAATACTTATTGACTTTAATAATTCCAAT
This sequence comes from Ruditapes philippinarum, assembly GCF_026571515.1. NCBI lineage: Eukaryota > Metazoa > Mollusca > Bivalvia > Venerida > Veneridae > Ruditapes > Ruditapes philippinarum. The sequence continues at coordinate 195,017 of NW_026856836.1, read as the reverse complement.
TGCCAACTGTGCAGCAGTAACAAAGGAGAGTTCATATAAATGACAGATGAGTATTTCTTGGAAACAGTGGCGAATAAGTACAAAAGTACAAAAATAAATAATAATAAAAGATAAATAAATAAATAAATAAACATTTGCCAAAAAGCAACAGATGAAAAAGAAGGTTTACGTAAATGGCCAATGAATTACCTTTTGAATACCATAAAAGTACACCGAAAATTTCGTACAAAATGGTTTATATAAGAAATTGTAGAACTATATATAGATCAGTGATATATTATGTTGAATTCGTAATTAATTTTCCCAATGTGTTTCCCTACATTTTTCTGTGATTAGCATGACCAGGGTCAACAAGGACGAACACTTAAAAAGTACTTTTAAAGTTGATTGGACACATTTCCCATGTTTTTTTTCAAATATTGAGAAAAACAAACTCTTGAAATATATCATTTGGATATTCTTATAAAAAGTTGTTTGGAAAAAAAGTTAATATAGTTATGAACATTTAAATTATATGATCAATACTTATATTTTGTTTTAGAATATTTTATTATCTGCTGTGTAAATATATGTAATATAGGATCATGTATCTCACACTAGCCAGCAACTTCTACACTAGCCAACAACTTCTACACTAGCCAACAACTTCCACACTAGCCAACAACTTCCACACTAGCCAACAACTTCCACACTAGTCAACAACTTCCATGAATCTGGAGGCATGCTGCTTTTAGATAGAGGCCTTATTAAAACTAAAACTTTGGGTTAATTGGAACATATGAACTTCTTAGATAATTATATAGATGAATTGCGTGATGTACATGTAACTTCTTAGATTTGCTAGAAGGTCCATATATATGTGACACGAGGAATTTAAATATGGAAGTTAAGAACGTACTTGAAAGTTCAAATGGTTGTATACAGATCAGAAAGCAAAAATGTAGTTCGAACAATTTCTGCAACCCAAGGTACAAATCCGGAAATGAAGGAGAAGAATGTAACGGTTATAGCTGTATATCGTGTGGACCGTGGAAAACGTGAACCGGAAACGTGGTTAGCCTTACAGCAGCACCAATCGTAACAACTCGGCAATCTCCGTCAAGTCGCCCGAGGTGTTCCGATTGACAACAGCACGCCAATTTTCATGAAAATTTTGAAAAAAGTATTTATAAGTAAAAATATTGTGAAGTGAACAAAGAAAATAATTTACAAATGGCACATTATATCAAATGTTTCTGACCAAGGAGAGTGTTTCTACAATAAAAACTTTCAGCTTCTGAAAGATGGTTTAAACTAAATAAATTGTTATTCATTTTTACATTTTTTTTACAAAATGTATGTCTATAAACAACCCCCACCCCTCTCTACAAATCTACAGCATGTGATTTTAACCCCTATCTTATTTAGTACTTCACATTAGAAATTCCATTTAAAAAAGTAAAACACCTTGTAGACAATACATTTTCATTCCAGATTTGTTTTTCCCTGTAAACAAGTCAACAACTGTTTTTTGTTTATTTAATGACTAATCAATATGGTTTTCAAATGTTGTTTTTAGATATTAAACCTGATGTTCTTATTAACGACCTGTTGTTATTTACGACCTGTTGTTATTTACGTAAATTACCATTTGATAAAAATAGTATTATATAAACAAAATGTATGTATTTCTTTTTATATCCATAAGTTAATTTTCTTGTTAATTTTCAAACGATTGCAGCGTGGTTGTTTTTGTCTAGAACAGTCGAAAAATCACGTAGTCTTGTTTTATACTTTTTACGGACGTGTCCCCTCCGACAATAAACAGGCCAAGCTACGTTTAAAGGGAGATAACGCGGTTTAATTTATATTGAATTTACTTCAAGAGTTATGCCGATTTCTATTCGTTTGTCCGGACCAAATACGTTTATAGAATTCGACGTACAACATGTTTTGTAAATATCACATGATATTATATTTTATTACTAAAGAAGCACATCTTTAATTATATTTTGGTGTTTATTGTTATTTCTGTATGTATAGAAGGCCATATATTATTATTATTATTATTATTATTATTATTATTATTATTATCATTATTATCATTATCATTATTATTATTATTATTATTTTTATTATTATTATTATTATTATCATTATTATCATTATCATTATTATTATTATTATTATTATTATTATTATTATTATTATTATTATTATCATCATTATTACCATTATTACTATTATTATTATTATTATTATTATTATTATTATTATTATTATTATTGTTATTATTATTATTATTATTATTATTTTTATTATTATTATCACGACAGATATACTTTTTTAATTTAGATATCATACACTTATTAAGTGAAATGAGAAAAAAATATCTGTTTTATTAAAGGCAAACATTGTGTACTTTAAAGTACTTTTATGTTACTTTATTAATGGTACAATGTTATTAGTCATCTGTTTGATTATGGACATATATTATGAAACACCCTGTACTCACGTTTCTTATGAATGCCCTTTTGTTGTATTTTAATGACATGACTGTGTAACTGGTTAAATAAAGAAATATTTTGTTATACACAAATCTCAAACAAAATGAAGAAAAAAAAGAGAATTGATACCTTCTAGAAAGTGTTGTGTGGAGAAAATAATAATGAAAGCACGTGTAAGGTGTCATATGAATATAGTTTATTGATTCAGAAATTCAAAGCGCAGATAAAAGGTGAAACCCAGGGGTCATGGGTTCGAGCTCTACTTGGGTCACGACAATGATTCTTCATATGACACCAGTACTGGCTTGTTCCAGGAAGTGGACTAGAAAGTGATTAATATAAGCTGCCATAAGCTTCGGAGTCGAGCTTAAATAAATAAAATTACGTTTAAACTAAAAAGTGAAAATGTTAATAGAAAATATAAATCGCGCAGTGTTTAAACAAATTTACCAAACAAACATCTAAAAAAATATAGTACAAACAAATGGCGTGCAATGAAAATTTAATTAAGCTGGTTAATGTCAATTAATCGTGTTTTATCGCGTGTAAGTACCTAATCTACGGAAACGTTGAAGGGCCTCATTTTATTGTGCACATAATGTGTATGTCTACTGATTTTTAGCAATAATGAAAACCCGACTTTTTCAGACTGTGACATAACAATATTATATTTCCATCTTTTTGAATATAGAGAAACAAACGAAAAAATAAACCCTTAATGCCATAATTTTATGTAGTTCACCAAACTCCGCTAGGTCCAGTATATAAGGGGAGATCATTGCATGGGAGATTTGTAGTTCGCGAATTTTTGTTAATAACTGTACCAATGACTTTGATTTTTGATAGATACTACGCATGCATTTAAGCATTATCTTTATTTTATGCTCATAACCTCATGTTTAATTGTATTTGTTCACGATTCTTTAAATTTTCTTCATCTGCACTAGCGTCGAGCAAGAGTTACTTCCCTTACCGGATGTGACATAATTGGGAGCTAATTCTATGCAGATATTTTGAGAAAACTAAAGACATCTGTTTGATTACTCTAAAATTGTCAAGTGAATAAAATATATTAAGCTTTCCAAGATCAGAAATATGTGGAATGTTTTTTATAACTTGGAAAGAAATCTCACACGGCACCGTGTGTCTGAGGAAAATTTCCCGGGGGCGGGGGGGGATAAAGCTGGATCCTCGCCATACAGAAGGTAGCTCAGACGGCAAAATTTAAAAAAAAAATACAGAACCGGTCTGATTCACCCCTTTCAAAGACAGAAAATACTATATATGGTCTATATTAACACATTTGAATTCCTAACAACATTTTTCAAGCAAAACAACTCACAAAATAACTAAAATAAAAACAACCTTTAAACAACAACCAAATATATATGCAGTATCTCAAAGAAAATTGCTCTGAAAAAATATTTACAAATATACTTGCAAAAGTCACGTCTATATGAGTAAAAGATCTTAATATAATACTTGTTGGCGTTACAAATGATTCCAAAAAAAGGGACAGATCAAGGAAACGGGACGTAAATAAGCGGAAGAGTTATTTATTACCGGAGCCAATGAAGATGTTGTTATTTCCCCCCAAATTAAGCAATTACTCCATTATGGATAGACGAGTAGATTTTAAAGTAGGAACATTGTATATACATTTTATTTTTCATTTCATATACATGAGTGTATACATGAATAAATGACAACAATGTCAATATATCATAGAAGGTTTTGTTCTATCTTTGTAGTTTGTGGCAGTGATCCAGTTGTTGGCGATCCATTTGGTACCTTTTATGATGTCACATCCGCCATGGAATGATCGCATGTCCACATGACCCAGATACCCGTTCTTAAATTTAAAAAAAAGATAGTGTCATCTTATAAAAACAGTTAAAATAGATGTTTTCATTTCGATCTTAACAAATGAAATTAAGATTAATATGGCTTGGAACGGACATGTTCCTTAAAAATCGCCGTTAGTTGGATAACAAAGGACCGTCCTCGTTAAGCATGCTCGTTGATTGGCTTATTTTCTTCTGGGGCTAACTTATTGTGACGACAAAGAATATGGTGGCTAATTTGGAACGCTTTTGTACATCGTGTTATCGAACTTTCGTCATTTTCGTCCTATCGTTAACGATGTACGCCAAACGGCGCGTTGTCGTGCGGCGTGTTGTCGCGATGTCACATTGTCGCTCGGTGCAAATCGAAGGATTGGCTTATAAGCCAAGCGACAGGACAACGCGCCGTTTGACGTGCTTCGCTAGAGACAGGACGACAAGACGATAGCACAACAACGCGCCGATTGGCGCATTGTCGTGTTGTCGCTAGCGAACAAGACGAAAAGGCGATAACGATATAGGTTGCGCAACGCGCAATGTAGCCACCATAGGATAACGATAGAAAAGTCATATTCAGACGTTGGTATGTTTGTCACATTTTTTTTTTTTTTTTTTTTTGGGGGGGGGGGGGGAGGGGGTTCATATTGTGACGACAGGGAACATGTTTTTATTTTTGACTATTGTACAAAAGAGAGAAGACGCCAAAACACTCAGCAATGTGATTTATACTCGTGGGATATGCTCCCTCGTATAAACCACATAGCCACGTATTTCGATGCTCTTTCTATATTACTTATAAAACTAAGCTATAAGCTTACCTCATCTAGTAAATGATTATACCACATTATTGCGGTGCCTCGTTTTGGACTGACAACAACCGATGCATTATAACAGTAATGGCTAAGATCGTGCCACGTCTGAACTTCTCCTCTCCTCGGGAACTTTTCCTATAATATATAATGTATATATAAATAAACGGTAAAATATTATGTTGAACATCCAGTCTTTTTTTGTCTAGTTCTCTGTAAATTAAACATTCAATCCACATAAGAGCTTTCAGTTTCATTCTTTTTGTCAAAAAATGTGCCAAGCTAGAAAATTTAATGATATTAGTTATAAAGATTTATGAAAATATAATAATTTATTTGAAAATATAACCAAACAATCGTTTATATACGGTTATATAACCAGTCATGAATATTTATAACGAATTTATAATGAAGAAAACTTCCTTTGTTAGACAAAAAAAAAGAAATTTCTTCATAAATTTATATAGGGCCATATAGCCTGTTTAAAATATTTATTACTAATAAAATAAAATTCACGATTATCCAATGAAAAGCGACGTTTTAACAAACGTGCAATATCATTATCTCATTTATAGCCGAGTTTTCTGTTTAATCTATATAAAAAACAAATACAAACAAAGGATCATAAAATAAAATAATTATATTACACTGACTTATCATGCCCTTCTTAGTGCCATATTTTTTTCTTGATCTTTTTATTTATTTATCACTAAACCACATCCTTTCATAACTATTCAATTTTGGCTTGAACTATGCCTTTTTTGTATCCCTACATGATAGCATTTTATTTCTGGTTCGTATTCCATTGATCTGTTTATCATGCCTCGTTGTCTCTTCACTACAAACTTTTTTATTTATACATGTACATGTTTTTTTTGTGTTTTTTTTTTTAAAAAATATTTATAACATTTTTATCACTGTGGGTGTGTAACATACCTGGAATAAATCCTCCGACATATCAGCTAATGGGAATGCTGTTTGCCCACCTTCATCTACATCATTAAGGTAATATAATACTGTAATGTACCTACAAATATAAACTTAAATGTTACTTCTAGTATGAATATGAGTATAATATAGCCCTCAAAGTTAGTTTATTCCGTTCAACTGTTCATGTATAAAAGAAAATAAACAAATCATTTTCGAAAAAAATACTGTTTTATAATAAGCAAGCAGTCTTTTGTTGACATTTTGAAAATAAAAAATGGAGACTAAGAACAGAATTTTTCTTCGAGTTTCACTGCTAACAAATCATCTGTTAATGTTCGATCAAATTCTTGATCGTAACACCAACATGCTATACGTTTGACAAAATTCTATAAAATTCAAACTTGAAAAGGCACCGGACTTCTTCCTACACCAGTTAAGCTGGAAAGTCGACATACAACCTCTTCTGTGTTAGTACGACGTAAAACCCAACCAAATAATAATAATGATAATAAACCAACACAATGTTCTGAACACGTGAGTCAAAATAGATTCTTTCAGGTCTCAGCAATTGGAGGCATGCAATCATACGTAAAAATTCAAACATTTGTCTGTCACTAAATTGTTAAAACATTCTAAAATGTAAGTAAAAACACAAAATAATCAATCTTCATGTAAACCTGCCATCTTTATCAAATGTGGCCTGTTGTAAACTTACCTATATATTCTACAACACTCCTCATGGTAGTAAACTTACCTATATATTCTACAACAATCCTCGTGGTAATAAACTTACCTACATATTCTACAGCACTCCTCGTGGTAGTAAACTTACCTGCATATTCTACAACACTCCTCATGGAAGTTAACTTACCGACATATTCTACAACACTCCTCATGGTAGTAAACTTACCTACATATTCTACAACACTCCTCGTGCTAGTAAACTTATCTACATATTCTACAACACTCCTCATGGTAGTAAACTTACTTACATATTCTACAACACTCCTCATGGTAGTACACTTACCTACATATTCTACAACAATCCTCGTGCTTGTAAACTTACCGACATATTCTACAACACTCCTAATGGTAGTATACTTACATATATATTCTACAACACTCCTCATGCTAGTAAACTTAATTATATATTTCACAACACTCCTCGTGGTAGTGAACTTACCTACATATTCTACAACACTCCTCGTGGAAGTAAACTTACCTACATATTCTACAACACTCCTCGTGGTAGTAAACTTACCTACATATTCTACAACACTCCTCATATTCCTCATTACTGATATCTATTTCGAGACATTCTGGTGTTTGAAAGCAGCATGGTAAATGTAATCTGTTTGTAGTGTCTGTTGAATCAATGTGTGCATGATAATGTCCTCCACGTACATAACTAACAACCTGGTGAAATAATTTCAACATTATTATGTAGCATTATTATGTAGCATTATTATGTAGCATTATAATGTGCATTATTATGTAGCATTATTATGTAGCATTATTCTGTAGCATTATTCTGTTGCATTATTATGTAGCATTATTATGTAGCATTATTATATAGCATTATTATGAACATTTCCACGCTTTAGAAGGGGATACGAATCCTGAAAGAGTGGAAAACAACTTCTGCCACTTTAGTCTGGCCAAATATTCAAGTACATGTTATATGAAGGTAATGTCAAATTAATGGTAGATCTATACAACTATTGTATGACGTTGGTATGTATCTGGCTAATATGTCAGATTTTCACCGAGGCCGAGGCTAGGTCGATAGCATCATCATACAATGAATGATTGTATAGATCTGCCATTAATTTGACATTACTTTCAGTCTAGCAGATATGTTAAAAGCACATTAAATTCTTAAGAAATGTCAAACAAGTATTTAACAATGTTTTAATAATGAATTAAGAGCAAGTTAGATGAAGAAAGTAATGCTGAATGTGAAGTAATGTATCGTAAAGGTATCAACATGTAAGCAAACTGGTATTTTGACTTCCATACAAAATACTTATTCACTATAACATATCCAATTACCAACAGAGATAAAGGAGCAAAAGATGATTAATGTTTATGGCAAATGGATAAATGGATATTTGTTTGGAAACTGTGGTGAGATACCAAAAAAAAAAAAGAAAAGTTTATGAGAAAAGAAAATGAATGCATTTCTAAGGCATAATGGGCCTTTAAATTTGATATATACTTAACATGAATTGTTTTGATGACCATATATGTGAGATAACAACATATTTTTCTACTTATCAATGCACCATTTTTGTAAAAATAAAAATAAATAAGACGTATGTACAGACAATTTAATATATCACTTTGATAGATAGGCTATTTATGCCTTAGTTTTCAATGAACCCATCTAATATAGTCTTTGTAACAAAGATTTGACGTTTAAAACAACTTAAAATGAATTTATTTTGTATAGACAAATGTACCTGCATTTCTTCACTTATCTGTAGCTGCTCCATGGGTAACTGTGTCAACTTAGACAATCTGCAATATATAAAGACTTTTTAAACTATTGTTTTTTACACCGTTTAACACGTATTTGAATTCGCAGTAATAGTTAATTAGTCAATAATGTTAGAATTATCTCCCCTGTTTAAGACTTGGTGCGCATCAAACTCCGCGCAGGGGTTACTTTTTTAACGCTACCCTGTAAGTGGGAGATTGGGCGCGCATAATAAAATGCAGGATATTTTGCAACGGAAAAGTTTTGAATCCTAATGCATATAATGAATTAGAATTTAGCTCTGAACGGTATTTACATGCACTGTCTTTCAAAGGAGCTCCAGATAGGTTAAAATACCACCTAAAACATAAAATTTGAAATTCTTTCTAAGATCAAGTGAATCGATTCAAATAGAAAATCTGCAAGAGATAAATGGAGAGATATTCTCAAAACTAAATTGAACACTGATCCTTTTGTGCGATTCTTAGCCAAATTTAGGTGAAATGTGTTGCAACGCTTTTTTTTATTGTTGGGTCATTTTGAACAATAAAATGATTATTCTGGAAAAGAACGGGGTGAGGGAATGATCTGAAAATATGCACATCAGTTAGTGCTTCAGACCTACATCAACTGGTACACAAATCTTGAAAAAATATTTTCAGTCCCATCATGTCAAAATTCCTCGCGGAGTCCCTTTAAGTTTAGAAATGCATTATCTAAAGTAAAATTCTCTTCACATAAGCCAGCTATTACTTTAAACAGAGTAGAAAGAAATGGGCGTTATTGTATTTTTATTTTTTTCTGTGTGTAAAAACAAAGAATACCACTTGTAGTTATATGCCCGTTGTACAAAATATTAGAATTCAATTCATAAAGGCACATTTACATTTTATTAACAAAACAAACAAACAAAAAAAAAAAACCCAACCCAAATGGTATTAAGTCTACAGAGCCTCAAATGTGACTTTTATAGACAAGTAGTCTTTATTTTCAGGCTACTCTGTTCTATTTAATCAATGAAGGGTTGTTGAAAAACTGGCCTTTATTTACAGTGTGATGTTTATTCGGAGGTGTATTTAACACAGGTTCAACTATATATGTAATTCATATGAACTATATGTACTTCATTTTTAGTCTGTGTATGAAATTGAATTGTATGTTAATACAGTGTATCTTATTCATCCGTAACAAAATAAAACCTTTTAATATGTAAATTGTGTTCACTGTTAAATCACATGGTTAATCTATGTTATATTGTATGAAAAAAAAGTATGGCAAAAAAAAAAAAAAAAAAAAAAAAAAAAAAAAAAACTTTATTGTTTACGTCAATAAAATTGTTATTTCTTTATTTTCTTTCTTCTCTAATATATCGATCAGAGAGATTGTCTCCATTTTGAGGTATGAGAAATATCTCATGTTTTGTTAACGTGAATTATGAAAGTCATTTGCAGTAAACAAATTTTCGATTACAATTAATGTAAGGAAAGGAATAAATAGCAAAAAGACGGATGTTAAAACCGCAATGGTAAAACTAATCTGTGTACAATCTCGCAATTGAACGCCCGAGGGAAGACCCAAAATCAAACGTAAAATATATATTTTAAAGCGAGGTATATTACTTATTGAAGCAAATAGATTTTTTGTTGACAGCAAACATTTTCTTTTATGACTAACAATGATTTAGACTGAAGAAAAACAATATTGATGATCAGTTTATATTGATTCGTACAAGTACATGTATAATAACTTTATCCAGTATAACAATAAAAAGTCAATGTAAATTTTACACGACAAGTTCTGAAATCTATTAACATTTATAATACATCAGTTATATTATGTTTTTATTTATTTTATTACTTGTAAATTGTTATTTTATGATCGCGATCTTATAATATAAACATATATATATTATTTTTACACATTATAGATGGCAATTTGGGAAATTGTCATTACAAGTCTTAAGCATCTGGCAGCTGTAGAGACGGGGAAAGTTTTCAAAATAGCTTTTTCAATCTTCATGCTCAATCCGTCAACAATTTTTATTATGTACTTTATTATGTTAATGAAAATATTACAAATAAGATATTGTCAAAACTAAACTTAACATCTGGCAAGATTATCTTGGTTGTTTTTCGTTTCGCCTAACATGTAGACTTTTTAAGCGGCTTTCAGCTTTTATTTTTTGTATGAAAAAACAAATCTTTGTTGTTTTAAACTAAGTTTTTCAATAATTTTATCTTGGAAAAGTGCATTTTATCACTCAAAACAGCGTCCTAAGATCTATTTATAGTGCGCCAGTGAGGTTTGTTTCTAAAAATAAAAGATCGTGTCCGCTTTACTAATATACACATACAGAAAGCGAGGTATCGAGGGGTTTCTTAATTGTTTAAGTATTTTATCGACGGCAAATTTCACTTGCCTCCAGAATTCTTTTGATTTTGACAATATATGAAGCAATTTATCTAAAATATCAAATTTAACATTTCGATACCTGAAGGCCGCTTTAAGTCTTAAACAAAAATAACGGTCATTTCAATATAAAGATAATCTTTATTGATGAATGAATGTTTTTAGATATATATTTGTATTAATTATGCATTACGGAAACTGTTTCATTTCATTTTCGTAAAAATATTATGATACTGGAGTATATAAATACCGTTTCAACAGCTTTTCCCAGAATGGAAGAGGCATGTTTCTAGACGATAACCAAGTCTGTTCGCTCACCCTACTCATCTGTAACAAGAAAATTAAACCTTAAAACGCTGAATTATTTTACAATACAATATTCATATATTACCTCGGATATATCATTGACTTGAGATATTTTACGATACAATGTCCATATATTATTTCGGATATATCATTGTCTTGGGATATTTTACAATGCAATGGTCATATATTACCTCAGATATATCATTGACTTGGGATATTTTACAATATAATACTCATATATAACCTCGGATATATCATTGACTTGAGTTATATTACAATACAATATTCATATATTACCTCAGATATATCTTTGACTTGAGTTATTTTACAATATAATAATCATATATTACCTCGGATATATCATTGACTTGAGTTATTTTACTATATAATACTCATATATTACCTCGGATATATCATTGACTTGGGATATTTTACGATACAATGTCCATATATTATTTCGGATATATCATTGTCTTGGGATATTTTACAATGCAATGGTGATATATTACCTCAGATATATCATTGACTTGAGTTATTTTACAATATAATACTCATATATTACCTCGGATATATCATTGACTTGAGTTATTTTACAATATAATACTCATATATTACCTCTGATATATCATTGACTTGGGATATTTTACAATACAATATTCATATATTACCTCGGATATATCATTGACTTGGGATATTTTACAATATAATACTCATATATAACCTCGGATATAGAATTTGCTTAGGATATTTTACAATACCATGTTCATATATTACATTAGATATATAATTGACTTGGGATATTTTACAATATAATGTTCTTATATTATCTCGGATATATCATTGACTTGGGATATTTTACAATATAATACTCATATATTACCTCGGATATAACATTGACTTGGGATATTTTACAATATAATACTCATATATTACCTAGGATATGTAACTGACTTGGGATATTTTACAATACAATGGTCATATAATACCTCGGATATATCATTAACTTGGGATATTTTACAATATCATACTCATATATTACCGCGGATATGTAACTGACTTTGGATATTTTACAATACAATGGTCATATATTACCTCGGATATATTATTGACTTGAGATATTTTACAATACAATGGCCATATATTACCTCGGATATATCATTGACTTGAGATATTTTACAATACAATGGCCATATAATACCTCGGATATATCATTGACTTGAGATATTTTACAATACATTGTACAATGGTCATATATTACCTCGGATATATCATTGACTTGAGATATTTTACAATACAATGGCCATATATTACCTCGGATATATTATTGACCTGGGATATTTTTCAATACAATGGCCATATATTACCTCGGATATATCATTTACTTGGGATATTTTACAATACAATGACCATATATTACCTCGGATATATCATTGACTTGGGATATTTTACAATACAATGGCCATATATTACCTCGGATATATCATTGACCTGGGATATTTTACAATACAATACTAATACATTACCTCGGATATATCATTGACTTGGGATATTTTACAATACAATGGCCATATATTACCTCGGATATATCATTTACTTGGGATATTTTACAATACAATGTTCATACATTACCTCGGATATATCATTGACTTGGGATATTTTACAATACAATGTTCATATATTACCTCGGATATATCATTTACTTGGGATATTTTACAATACAATGTTCATATATTACCTTGGATATATCATTTACTTGGGATATTTTACAAAACAATGTTCATATATATCCTTGGATATCTCATTGACTTGGGATATTTTACAAAACAATGGCCATATATTACCTCGGATATATCATTTACTTGGGATATTTTACAATACAATACTCGTACAGTACCTCGGATATATCATTGACTTGGGATATTTTACAATACAATGGCCATATATTACCTCGGATATATCATTGACTTGGGATATTTTACAATACAATACTCATACATTACCTCGGATATATCATTGCCTTGGGATATTTTACAATACAATGGCCATATATTACCTCGGATATATCATTGACTTGGGATATTTTACAATACAATGGCCATATATTACCCTCGGATATATCATTGACCTGGGATATTTTACAATACAATGGCCATATATTACCTGGATATATCATTGACATGGGATATTTTACAATACAATGGCCATACATTACCTCGGATATATCATTGACTTGGGATATTTTACAATACAATGTTCATATATTACCCCGGATATATCATTTACTTGGGATATTTTACAAAACAATGTTCATATATTACATTGTATATATCATTTACTTGGGATATTTTACAATACAATGTTCATACATTACATTGGATATATCATTTACTTGGGATATTTTACAATACAATGTTCATATATTACCTTGGATATTTCATTTACTTGGGATATTTTACAATACAATGTTCATACATTACCTTGGATATATCATTTACTTGGGATATTTTACAAAACAATGTTCATATATTACCTCAGATATATCATTGGCTTGGGATATTTTACAATACAATGTTCATACATCACCTCGGATATATCATTGGCTTGGGATATTTTACAATACAATGTTCATACATTACCTCGGATATATCATTGACTTGGGATATTTTACAATACATTGTTCATATATTACCTCGGATATATCATTGACCTGGGATATTTTACAATACAATGTTCATATATTACCTCGGATATATAATTGACTTGGGATATTTTACAATACAATGGTCATATATTACCTCGGATATATAACTGACTTGGGATATTTTACAATACAATGGTCATATATACCTCGGATATCTCATTGACTTGGGATATTTTACAATACAATGTTACCTCGGATATATCATTTACTTGAGTTATTTTACAATATAATACTCATATATTACCTCGGATATATCATTGACTTGGGATATTTTACAATACAGTGGTCATATATGTACCTCGGATATATCATTGACTTGGGAACGTTCCTCCTCTATGTCGGCACCAACAACTCCACTCCTCTCTAAACCAGCGTCCAGGGCCGCTGAGATTATCCTGTTACTTTCTATAAGCGACAAATAGTTTGGTATCTCTGTTGATAAAATAACAGAATAACATGACAATATATATAAGTAATGCATACAATAGAGTTTTGAGAAAAATACTCTTGAAAATCAATATTTGTTTTGAGAAAAAGCATGAGGTTTAAATGTATAAAAATTTAGTACGCTTCAATGCTTAAAGTTTGATCAAGAATAATTGTCAGTAAAAAAAGATTTTATGCCTAAGTGATTTCTTAAAGATATTGGTCGTGAAAAAGCCAGAAATTTATAAATAAGAAAATGAACGTGTCATGTTCTGGTAGGCTCACGCAGTTTCTATATTTCTAAGTTACAGTTTAAATCTCGTATTAATGTTTTATATTTAACAAAAATTCATCTTTTTTATACGTACATATATCATATAGATAGTGATACTTGATTTATGTAATAGTTGAAGTTTTACCAAATATTGGAGGATTCACAGATCTTGTAATTCTTTTGTAGATTTTTCCCTCTTCAAGTTCAATGTCGACCACATCTCCAACCTTTCCTAGAAAGAAATATAGGTAGTTATTTGAGGATTGCTGAAGTATAAGGGGTCATTATACAGAGACAGGGCATACTGTACAAGCAAAGTGTCACCAGCAATATGCTTTTGACTGTTAGTACCGCGGCTCTACCGACTGAGCTTTCCGGCCGCTTGCACATCTTCTCACGTAAATAATGAACAGTTCTGAACCGTGACAAAAATGCAAATTGAAAATGCTCCATTACACAAAGTTAACAAGGTAAAAGCTGACGTTATACCAAATGTATGAGTAGCTTTTGCTGGTCTGATTATAAAACAGAATGTTGTCTTCATCGCCAAAATACTACGATATCAATATTGCTTTTAGAGAAATAAGAAGCGTTTATTCATGGGAGAAACCTATGAAGGTCTGACCAATGGTACGTATGATATCTCTCTAAAGTCCCCATAATATTAAACAGATTTTTGTGAGAGATATGTCAAGCGAATACCCGGATATAAAATGAATAGTAAAAAAAATTAATACAAAAATAAAGACTTCTAAAGTTATGAATTGAAATACTTCTCATTAAAATGGAAGATGAAGGAGTATAAAGACTTATAGATAATTAAGTGTGACATATTAACATGAATTTTTTTGCAAACCTGGATCTACTCGTGTTAATGGAGGAAACTCATAATTTCTAAATTCAATGTCTCGCTCCTCGCTTTCTGCGTTGTCGTCTGCTACCTCATCAGTAGGACTATCTCTAACATTTTCCTTATCACCCACAGGTCCGAGATTGTCAGTTTCAGTATCATTGTTCAACGTCAATATTATCGTTAGATTTGCTGCACGTGTCCTTTGAACACGTGCCCTCGTCTACATCCGGTTGAATGTTCGATACAAACTCCGGTAAAAGACTGCTGTAACACTAAAAAAAAACATTAACACTTTTCTAAATTCCATATTGATGCGGACTTTCTCTTTTTCTTTTTTATTCTCTCCTAGAACTGTTCTATAAGTAAAATTAGATCTTTCATTTAAAAATTAAAAAAAAAATATTTGAAATTATACATATCTGAAAACAATTTTCAAACTTGACAAATATAAAAAATATTCGTTGAGTGTTTGATCTATAATTTTAGAGTAGCAAAGTTGAAACAAGTGGACATCAACAAAGTTAAGTTGTATGAAATATCTATCCTTCATCTATACCTGTACCTTTAGGCAACATTTATTATACTAATTTTAACATTTAGTTGTTTTCCGTAACCTAAATCCGATCAAGTAAATTAAAATCCGGATGTACGATGAAGTTTTGTAGTGATTTTACGATAACTGTTAGCAAATAAAATGTTGGTAAATTAGTGTTAAACTGTTCGTTTGATGTATACATTCGTGTAAAATATGAGTTAATATTACAACTGTTACAACCCATTACTAAACTGCAATTAAAATAATTTTTTTCCTTTTTTCTCTTTTTTTCTTTTTTTTTATTTACCTAATATATGCTGTATCATATTAAAATTTTATTTTACGAAATCAATAATTATAAAACTTGAAAATAACTATTCGCCTTAGTCACTTTTGGCAAATTCTAAGTTAAAACAACAAAAACCAACAACAACAGTAAAAACAAAACACCCCCCCCCCCCAACAACAGCAACCACCCCCCCCCCCAAAAAAAAAAAATAAAAAATAAAAATAAAACCCAAACAACAACCCAAATTAACCAAAATACAACAACAAACAAACAAATTAATACAATTTACATTCAATTTGAATAGAGTAAATTTAAGGAGTTAAACAGAATAAGTTTACTTTCAATAACTTTTATAATAAGAAGATGTCATCACGAAAAGGGTAAATGTTAAAAATGACAAAAAATATATTAAGAATGACAAAATATTAACAATTATTGTAATATATTCCCCATGATTTTTTAAAAATGTAATCATGAATGCGACGATTTATATGAATGTGGCAATATAAATAATGCCACTATTCATGCATTTTGGTTTAATATTTAAAATATAACGATCGTTTCACTGTTATAAATGCATAGACACAAAATCAAACAACACTATATTTTTAAGAGCCCTTATAAGTTTAGTAGTGTAATTATAAAAAAATGTATATATAAACCAGGTCAATTCATTAATTTAAAACTAACATTTTTTGACACATTAAGGAATAATAGATCAACCATTATGTCATAAACATTCGTAACTAGTTTAAAACCAGTTTGAAAATAAAAAAATTATTTCCAAACGTTTTAAGGTGACATTAAAAATGACCAGTAAAGGAATTTTTTTATAAAGAATAATATTTTAAAAAAAATGCGACCGGTAGGAAGTTAAAGCAGTAGCAGTGAGCAAGTAGCAGTAGCAAGTAGCAAATTTATAAAACGTGAAGTTGGCAGTAGCAGTAGCTCAGCAGTAGCAGTAGCAAAACTATAAAACGTGAAGTTGGCAGTAGCAGTAGCTCAGCCACCCGATCCTGTTTTGTTAGCTGCTACTAGCACATTTTTATTAGACTTATTTCTGCTGCTACTAGCACTAACAAAAGACGCCTTTTCCAAACTCCTCACAGCGGTTACGTCACGCTTTGTTACTGTACTGATCAGGGGAAGTAACCGCTGCGAGGAGTTTGGTTACTTACAGAAGTAAAGTTTACATGACGGACTAATAAAAATAAAGGCGTAACAGTGGGATCAATTATAGTTTGCTTTCATTCTTTTTTTTTTTTAAAAATAGTTTCACCGCTCTTCATGAATGTCTTTCAAGAAACAGCAAAGGGTTATGGATCGAAAAAATAATCGGGCTTTTCGTTACTTCGTATATTTATTATTGAGCTCATAAATTATATTAGATGTAGGCCCTATTTTATTATAAGTAGCAGTGCACTGTACAGCACACTTCCAACAGTATCTCGCTTATGGACTTATCTTATTATTGAGACATGAACTAGAACTTTTTAAAACATGATTTATAGCATATTTTTACATTCTATTTATAAAAAAGGAAGTGGCTAGCCGTACGGGCCCGTACGGCTAGCCAAAAGTACTAGCCGTACGTGAGTCACGTACGACTAGCCAGGACACACTGTATTGGCTAGCCGTACGGCACTTTTCAAAATTACATGGAAGTCGAAAATGCATATGTTATTTTATGACTTTAAGCGAGGATTTTAACCAAGAAACAGCAATTGTCTTCGTATGAAAATAGCGTTTGGTTGCAGTTAAATAACATCAATTGAAATAGTTTACAAAATTTTGATAATAATCCTTTTTTGTTTCTTGTTGTTGGGCTCTGATAATTGCGTCAATTACATACGGTATAGAAGTTTGTCCGTCATTAAGGAAAGTTTGCATGTTCCATGAAACGCATTCTAAAATTCTATGTAGGCTTTAATTAAAGCTTATTAATTGATTGTGCTTTTATGTTCGATATTTATCTACTGTATTTGAAAATTATTAAATTACGTATTTTTGCTTTTCACCGTTTTTTTTTTTCAGTATTCTTTTTTTATTTATTTATTTATATATTTATTTATTCCCCTCCGATCATTATTTTTTCGATCCATGAGCTTAATTAACAAAAATGATTTAACAATTCATCTTTCATACAAATAAAACAACAAATCATAAGCATGAAAATCAAGGACGTTAAAACTTATAACATGCAACGATGACACTTTTATCAAAATAGATTATACAACGCTTGTTCGTATTCATTTTTTTACAAAATGGCGGAGCATCTTTATTAAAGTGAACACACTAGGACAAATGCGGAGACTTGATTAAAATCCTCGTTTAAAGACACAAAATAACATATGCATTTTCGACTTCCATATAATTTTGAAAAGTGCAAAATACAAATAAAACAACAAATCATAAGCATGAAAATCAAGGACGTTAAAACTTATAACATGCAACGATGACACTTTTATCAAAATAGATTATACAACGCTTGTTCGTATTCATTTTTTTACAAAATGGCGGAGCATCTTTATTAAAGTGAACACACTAGGACAAATGCGGAGACTTGATTAAAATCCTCGTTTAAAGACACAAAATAACATATGCATTTTCGACTTCCATATAATTTTGAAAAGTGCCGTACGGCTAGCCAATACAGTGTGTCCTGGCTAGTCGTACGTGACTCACGTACGGCTAGAACTTTTGGCTAGCCGTACGGGCCCGTACGGAAAAGAGTCAACTCGGCCCTATACCAACTCGGCACGGGTCAACTCGGCACGGGTCAATTCGGCCCACTTCACAAAAATATGTATAACGTATTAACTTTGCTATGCATGTTGTTAAGGTAAATGAATAATAAGAAATATCTTATTACTATATAATTATACATTTTACTTCTTCTGAAATAAAGTATATTTAGAAAAAAAAAGTTATTTTATCTTCTTGCAGATTCGATAAAATTTATAATAGATCTAGATTCTAATAAAATGTGTTTGTAAAGTAATAATTTAAAAAAAAATGAAACAAAAACGTGTTTACTTAATATCATAAGCTTCTAATTAAATCTTCCGTAAAAGCGCATTGATTGTTGCCCGAAATTCATTTACACGTGTCATACGTTTTTTTTCTTCTATCAAATAGAAAGACCTTGTCGTGCATTACTAGTTAAAGTAATAAAGAACAGAACAGAAGTTAAATATGTAGAAATACAGTGAGATACGCAATCATTTATCTTTACTCTCAATTCTACTGATAAGAAAAGCTTGTCTGCTGCTAGTTCGAAACTGTCAATCCGTGTATTATAAATAATTACAAAAATTACAATAAATATTGTTAACACAAACCAGGTACGTATATTAACATACGTACCTGCACAAACCTAAACATTAATAATTGAAAAGTGGGCCGAGTTGACCCGTGCCGAGTTGGAATAGGGCCGAGCTGACTCGGGGGCCGAGTACGTTTTAGGGCCGAGCTGACCCGGATTCGCCCGTACGGCTAGCCACTTCCTATAAAAAAATTATACCCTCTCGGTTTAAACTTTTATTTAGTCTCAATCGCGCCGACGCTTACAGTACACTGTATTAATCGCCCAATGAATGACACTGATAAGTTAAGCGACTGCACCACGTTGTTAAATGTCCAGTTTAAACTTTAAAGCTTCTTTAAAAGGAAAAATTAAATACAGCCTGCACATGTATGCAGCCGGTGTCGGAATATTTGATGAATGGACAGAAAGAGACGAGAAATGGGAAGATAAAAAAGAGAGTGAGAAAGCTGATGGTCATGCTTTATTCACTGCGCATGTGGCCAGGATTGGCAGGAACAAAAAATGTTAATATTATAAAGAAAAAGAAGGTAAATCATGACGTTTGAAAACATCTCATTATGGTTTATGATTTATTTTTTGTCTTGGACCAAGATTCTATTGGTAATATCATAAATGAAAATGGTGCAGCCTGAGGGGGACACAAACCCGGGACCTTCGGAATATCTTTCCGCGGCTCTACCGACTGAGCTATCCGGCCACTTACACATCTTCTCCCCTAATAAGTGAACAGTTCTGAACCTTGACATACTCCCCTGTTATATTGAAATTCCTCCTGGAGTTTCACAGAGTTACAGAGCAATGTAAATTAAACTGAGCTATATCCAGTCACGGCCCAACATTTGGCGCCAAATGTCATAGGGTGAGAAAAATGTGTGGCCTAATTAGAACCCGGGACCTTTGGAATACCGTTCTACCGACTGAGCTATCCAGCTGCTTACACATCTTCTCCCTAGTCCAACCAATTGTACTGCGTGACAAGATATTGTGCTATTTTCGTGTCTGGTCAATATCTCGCCTCTACAAGATTCTGCCCCAGAACAAAAAATATCTCAGAATCAAGCCTTGGCATGTCAAAATATATTGACAAATCTTCTCCCCTAATAAGTGAACAATTCTGAACCGTGACATTAATATGAAATTAGGCAAAGCCTATGAATGTGGCAGTTGGTTAAAAAAATCTTCTATTTTTCAATTTTAATGGTGTCATTTGGTATTTCATGCATTGCTTCCATTTTCACTCAGACCACACGATAATTAATTTGAAAAGTTGTGTAGTCAGTTATCAGAACACCTGGCCTATTATCATTGAATTACATTGAAAATGGTGGCGCCCATTTACTAAGAACTGACACTGAAAATTTCATTGATAGGTATAGAATTCTTTATATTTTTGTTTTTTATTCGATTTCTTTTTAAATATACATGTGTAGTCTAAAGCGGGGCAAGCAAAATCAAGCCTGCTTCGTGGTCCTCAGGGCTTTGACTTCCCCAAAATATGAAATTAGTTGCTACCTATGCAGGTTACCTGCTAGTACTGATTCCTGATGTGCTCTAAATATTATAGGACAAGGAACCAAAATTGTGCTTATGAATATTACCCATAATTATGCTGTATGCCTACTTCCGACTAAAGTTTTTAAAACCATCACTTCTGGAGATACTTGCGTTACCGTAATGCTCACTCTGCAAGCCGGCCTGCTCTTAGAGCTCCCTATTACCAGGGTATTTCAAAAAGTAACTATTTGAAAGACAATGTATTATTTACCTGCCCTTGCTCATCTAGAACAAAATTACTATACAGCACCCATTTACTATAATATAATAGAGCTGTCATTGAGTCAATGCAAAGCCCCGTCGTTGTTTCCTTGAGCAAAAAACTTTACACTCATTGCTCAGTACTGGTTGGTTCCAGGAACGGATTCGGAAGTGTGTCTATAAGCTTAAAGCTTCCTACACAATCGGACTAAAATAAATTCTGTATAAACCAATGCAAAGCATATTGACTATATACCAATATCAGATGACAAACATTCAACGATACACTGATATATTGATAAATACTCCTAACTCCTTGTATATAATACTATTTCATACCTGTTTTAATGATTTAAGGAAAATGAATGTTCTGTTCATGCAAATATGCTGTAGCCCTTTTCCAAATGACCTTTGCAACGTTTTCATTTCTGACCATATTTTGTCATGACTGCTATGAAATTTGTCCATTATGTAACAACAGATTAGTGTTAGACATGGCCACCTGTTTTTGTATATATATGTTCTTAGTGAATTTTTATAATTTATAGACATTTAAAAAATTTATCGAAATAATCAATTGTTTTAAAATACCGTATGTATTAATTATTGATAAACAGAAAAATATTAACAATACATCAATATCATCTCTATCGATGACAGCTCTACTATATAATATTATAAAGAAATTATACAAAGAATATAACTTGTCCTAGTGTTTTCCCCTGACACGGTCATTATTTTGCTCTCGCATTTTTTTTTTAAGTGAGACAAATATTCATTCTTTAATACAGGCAAAAATAACTACATGTATATAGATATCTTTCAGTAACCGTTGAAAAAAATAGGATATTCAACTTTTTTCTATAAATGCAGGATTTATTTTCATTTAGTGGCATGAAAATAAATATTTCATGAGTGTCAGTTTCATCTGTTTATTATACACATTTTTTCCCTTTTAAGCTCGACTATACGAGTATATGGAGAGCTGTCCTACTCGCCCCAGCGTCGGCGTCCGCATCCAGATTTCAGATTAAAGTTTTGGTGCAGTAAAATATTTTTCACTATAACTTTGTCATTTCTTAAGGTATCAACTTCAAATATACCTTATCATCAACGACATCTTATGTGACAAGGTTCATAACTCTAGCACCAATATTTTCAGATTTATCTCCCCTTGAACTTTGACCTCTAAGTGTTACCTTGGAGGTAGGGACCCATGTTTTGTGACTGACATATCGTCTTATTATTGTGATTATTTGTTTAAAGTATTTTTAAAATCCCTTGATCTATGAAAAAGTTATAGACTGGACACAAAATATACCCTATAACAGACTATGTATATCTTTGACCTCTAAGTGTGCCCTTGATCTTTCAGGTTGTGACTATTTGTGCCAAGTATTTTCAAAATCCCTTGATCTATGAAGAAGTTATGGTCGGGACACAAAATATACCATATAACAGACTCTGTTAACCTTTGACCTCTAAGTGTGACCTTGACTTTGGAGGTAGGGGTGCAGGTGTTAAACTTGACATATTGTCTTATTATCGTGACTATTTGTGCCAAGTTATTTCAAAATCCCTTGAACTATGAAGTTATAGATTGGACAAAAATATACCCAATCTTACAGACTATGTTAATCTTTGACCTCTAAGCAGTCATCTTATTTAGCACTGGCCCGGTGGCACATGGCCAGTGAATATTAGTTCGGGCCAGTGAAAATTTTAAGAAAATTTAGTTAAATATATAGTAGAATAAATTCAAAACTGGAATTCGGGCTAGTAAATTCAAAATCTTAAATTCATTGACTGTCTAAGTGTGACCTTTACCTTGGAGGTGGGATGCACCGGTGTTGTGCATGACACATCATCTTATTATAGAGACTTTTGTGCCAAGTATTTTCAAAATCCTTTGATCTATGAAAATGTTATGGACTGGACACAAAATATACCCTATAGCAGACTATGTGAATCTTTGACCTCAAAGTGTGATCTTGACCTTGGAGGTAGGAGACTGGTTGTTGCACATGACACATCGTCTCATTATTATGAACAATTGTGGCAAGTATTTACAAAATCCCTTCAAAATAGGAAAGTTATGGACTGGATATAACATATACCGTCAAATAGACAATGTTGACCTTGAATAAGCAAATGCGACCTTGACCCTGGAGGTAGGGGTCTGGTAATTGCGCATGACACATCGTCTTATTATAACAAACATTTGTGCCAAGTTATTTCAAATTCCTTTGATAAGACACGAAAGTGTGACGGACAGACGGACGGAGCCTATTTCCATATCCCCCTTTTTTCTTTGAAAAGGCAGGGGACAATAAAGCTATAACATTGAGTCTACATTATGTTGCTACACATTGATAAATTCTACTTGTCAAACTGATTTTTAGGTCAAAAGGTCAAAGGTCACAGTGACTTTAAAAGGATAAGGTCAATTTTCACAGAAATTAATAAAATTATTTGCTTTTAACCTGGTTTTCTTATCGAGTTTCATAATGTGATGCAATATACAAAGGGAACTGAAGCCTTAAATTATATTTTCAAAGTAATGCCGCCTTTTGTACTTTAATGTTTTGCCCTCATTAACTTTTTCGTTGAGGTTAATTTCTCAAAACGTCTTAAAAATATTCACGTTAAACTTGTTATACATGCTTACTATTAAAATTGGAATGCATTTCTAGAGGACAGATAACCCTGAAAGGCATTTTCACTAATTATCTGCCTTTTATTTTTCATGACTTTCTTAATACTTATTACATACATATATATTCAACTCAAACTTGAAATACCAAAGCAAAAATTTCTGCTAAACAATTTACCAAATTATCAGGTATATTTTCACTTTCTTATTTTCTTTCAGATTTAAGTACACTGTCAATGAAAGAACAAAACAGTTTAGCATTGGAAAAGTTGAAAAACAAAAGGTAATATGATTTTACATTTTTAGATTGTAGGAACTAAAATATTTTAAAAATGGATTAATATAATTATGCTTATATAGATTTCTCTCTAAACTTGTCTCCTGTGCCCAATAAAATTAGTTTAAATTAAGAAACTAAGAAATATTTATAATATACTATATATTCTGTATTATGACTACTCAAGATTCATATATGTGAACTCTCCCTTTTTAAGCGGGAGACTCCCTCTTTTTCCTGTCAAATTTTTAAATAATTTTTCTTAGAATAAGGGGTGTTTAAAAAAAGAAAGAAATCTCCCTCTTATTCATTTCAAAATTTCCTTCTATATCTATTTTCAATTAAAAAGTCTCCCACTCTAAGAAGTAAATTCTCCCTCTCAGTCTGGAACATTGAAAAAAGTTCACATGTATGAAGATTATCAAAACAAAACATTGTCTTCATAATTGATGTCCAAGCTGTCTAATAATAGTCTCTTCATAACAGTTGTTTAGTCATATATTATTTCAGGACTAATTTATACCAATAATATTTAAATGTTTGATCATTTATATTGTATATAGCTGCATTAATATAAATGTTTAATTGTATGTCCAGTCAGTCAGAAGAATAATGTTATGCAAACATAAAAATAGCAAACATACATATCAACAACTCAATTTAATTATTGTAGAAGCATATAAACATATTACATATTCATCGCTATACATTCATTTGCGGTGGTTACATACAACATGAGAAGAGCATGAGCATTAATACATCAATATCATGTGTATGTTAGTAATATCATTATATCAACATAATTATATCCCACACAATTGTTATTGTCCAACAACATTGACCTGGCACTCTTGCATTTGACCCCGTAGTCGGTAAATTCCGTAAACGTTACTATTTGTAAATCGATATGAATGTATATAGCCAGTTGTGAAATGGTCTAAATTACAAATCCCTCTTAGCACAGTCAATAAGGGCTTTCACTTGAAGAATATAGACGTGAACTCGTAGGTTCGAATCCTGGTTCAGCCACTTTTATATTTTTCTTCTTATTTTAAAATTGCAATTTCTCTCTTAACTCGTGCAAAACGTTTTGATTTTTGGTTGTGTATTTTATCTGTGTATTATTTTAATTTGCATTATGAACGTGCTGTCCTTTTTATTAATAAAATATAAAGTTATGAAATAAACAATAAAATTGTATAAAAACCACTACTTAAAAGGTATCCTAAAAATCAGATGCAGTAAAACTATTTCAAATTAATTCTTGCAAGTAAATTTTAAAACGAGAAAAAAAATGCATGTCCTCATAACGTGGTATTGGTCAGGTATCGAACCAGGGAACTTCAGATCAGTAGTCAGGCATCTACACCAATACACCACAACTCATTGACGTGTGAAATTAATAAAGATATCAATATATTTTTAGATACCACTGTTTATCACCTGACCTTTACGGAAATTTAAATGAAGTGCCAGGTCAATATTGTTGGACAATATATCAACAAGAATCTGTGTTTGATAAACACAAATGCCCCCGCGCTTACTGTTGTCAATAATTTAACTTTAGAGAGTGAAGTAGCTAATTTGTATGGAAGACAAAATTCTACTTTGTTTACATTTTGCCACTTTTATGATAATTATTTCATATTAGGCGCTACTTTCTTTAGGATTTAAGCATCTAACAATGTCATACACTGTTATGAAGTTCATGTTTGCCCTTTTAAAGAAATAAAACTTCATTCATTTCTAAGGCATTTATGTGCCTTTAAAAACTTTATGACAACAACAACACAGTGATCATAAATATGAAATAAATCTGTCAATATATAAAGGCTGTATGGGCAAAAGTGTAAAAATCTATTTTTAGCACTGTTGACCTTGACCCAACTGACCCCTAACTCCATCCAAAAGAAGAATACCATGTAAGTTATCTTCCAACCAATTATAATACAAATCTGTCAATATAAGCAAAAGTGTAAAAATCTATTTTTAGCACTGGTGACCTTGACCCAACTGACCCCTACCTTCATCCAAATGAGAATACCTCAATTTTATGTTCCTACAAAATATACAAGACATCTGTCGATAGAATAAGGTTAATACACCTGTAAAAGTGTAAAAAAATCTATTTTTGACATTGGTGACCTTGACCCAAATGACCCCTTACTAAAGGAAAAGGAAGAGGACCTCCCTTGGTATTACTATTATAAACATGAAAGACATTAACTTAAAAATAAAGGCTGTATGAGCAGAAATGTTTAGATTTATTTTTTTACAAAAGTGACCTTGACCTAGAGACGCCGAACGCCACAAAAAATTAGAGGACCGTTAAAGGTATCCACCTACCAAATATGAAAATTATCATTAAATTAATTAAGTAATTAGGTGAAATTTTTTGATAAATCCAACTTGGCGGAATAGGTTAACCATACAAGGCCCTATTTTCAAAGTGATAAAAAGGGAAATTACTGGGAAAATGGATGGCACATTTATATAACTTAGCAATATCATGTACATTGTATGGATAAGTAAGTGTGAAAATTATTAAGCCATAAGTTCAGATAGAACATAAGATATTTCCAACTTGCCGGTTTAGGTTAACCATTATTCATTTTCTAAGTGCTGAAAAGGTTCATAACTTGGTGCAAATGGAAGCCATAGTTATGTAACTTGCCCAGATCATATACTTTGTATGGATTAGTAAGTGTGTAAATTATGAAGCCATTGGTACAGGTAGAACTTAAGAAAAATCCAACTTGCTGTTCTAGGTTAACCTCGTACGGACAGACGGACGGACAGTTCAATTACTATATGCCCGGGGGCATACAAATTAACACTAATGGAAAAGACACAAGACCAAAAAAACGTGACACTTAATTGTTTGATACACTGTCCTAAATTATTGTGTTGATTGTTGATAAATGGATACTGTACTGTTTCATGCATGGTGTAAATGATATTATGATTTTGCACATGAATTCAGTGCCAGATAAGTATCATTTTTTTCTTTTTTATAAAAAGGCCAATGTATGAGATCAATTAGTTTCACATGGCTACATTGTAAAATACAAACACATGCATATTGTGATAATCAAATAGCACATATTTAGAAAAAGTATATCATCCGGTACTTTTCTTATTTGATCAATAATCAATTTTACTAGTTTACACAGAATACTTGTTTGATTTGAAGTTAACAATCCTTTAAAGTTTAATAAAATGTTATCTAATTTTAGACGAGGCCTTTTGACTGAAGGGGGTTATACAGGCATTATTCCATCTTGAATCAAGTCCAGAAAAGGTATACACTGTTTTATACATTTATTGATGGAAAAAAAAGAAAAAGTGTGAAGCATTTTTAATGTATACACAACATATAATCAATTTCTATCTATTGCAAATTATTAATGATTGAACCTCTTTGGCAAATAAAATCTTCCAAATATCTGCCTTGTTTCATTAAAGATAACAATTTGTTTTAATTATATTATTTGAAGACAACAAGTATTATGAATTTTATGACAAGGTTTAAACAAAAGCAAAGAAATTGTAAAAGAACAGAAATAAATCAAATTGTAAATTGGTAGGTCAGTTTGTTAAATATCTGTTATAGAGTTACTTTTAAACTCGTACAGCCATAACTGCCATATTAGTTTCTGGTAATTTTATGACAAATTTCTAAGTACTGAATCAGAAAAACATTTAAAAAACATTCAAACATATATTTATAACAATTTAACTCCTACAACTACTAATTTCTTACAACATGCTGCAAATCCAAGTTTTATGAGTAACCAAGAAAAGCTGCTCGTGTTACATGGCACACAAAGAGCGCAGACCATGAGAGAGAACTGTCTAGTGCACAAAATCAAGTACCAGAATATATCGCAGAATACAGCAGAAAGAATTTTTTTTTTTTTTTTTTTCAGGGGGGGGGGGGGGGGGGGGTCGGCTAAATATTGGTCAGTCAGTCTGTCTCTTGGTTGGTCTCCTTCATGGTTTCAGGATGATAACTGGAGTTTGGAATGAGTTATTGTAATCAAACTTTATATATAACAACTTTATGTTGAAACTCAGGTTGGTATTGCTTTTGGACCCCCTGGGGTCATTGTTGAGGCCACTCAGATACTAAAAATAGAAAAAGGGTTTCTGGAGAATAACTAGAGTTAGGAATGAGATATTGTAATCAAACTTGGTATATATCAAGCTCATATGAAGACTGGGGTTGGTTTTGTATTTGGACCCCTGGGGGTCAAGGTCACCATAATGATTACTGAAAGTAAAAAAATGGTTTTTGGACAATAATCAAAGTTAGGATTGGAAGTTTGTAATCAAACTTGGTATATAGCAAGCTTATATTAAGGCCTCCACTGATATTTCATTTGGAGCCCCTGGGGTCAAGGTCACCATTACTAAAAATAGAAAAATGGTTTCCGGACAATAACTATAAGTTCAGGATTAAACTTGTAATAAAGAAAGCTTATATAAAGACCTCTACTCGTATAGCATTTAAACCCTCTGGGGTCAAGGTAAAGGTCACCGTTACTAAAAATAAAAATATTGTTTACGGAAAAAAACTAAAGTTCAGTCACAATTGCTCAATTTCTAAATGGGAATGCATTTCTAAATGACACATCAGTAATAGCATTGTTAGTGTGTCTGTCTGTTTAAGTAACCTTGTTAGGTTAATGAACCTTATAATTTTAAACAAATAATAGATGCATATGATAATAAAAAGAATACAATTGAATTTAAATAGAAAAAAATGGTCCCTTTATAATTCATTTTGACACAAAATTTGTTTGTTAAACTGTCTAAATTTGTGTTATGGTCAAATAAGTTTGTATTTTTTTTTTAAATAACAGCATAAAATAATGCTTTAAGATTACAATGTTATGTAAAGAGAAAATTATGTTACACCTGAAATGATAACTTAAAACAATAGTGATATATCATTACAATATACATTGCTGCCCTTAGTATTAAGGCTTCTCAGATTCTTAGACAGGACATAAAATAACTCATTATGCATTTCAGGAGCCAGGCTGCCAACTGCGAGCTTAAAAAAATAACCAAAAAATTAAAGAATACATCAACAAGTATAATTTCATAGGTGGGAGTCCAACAATACCACCATCAACAAGCACATTTGCGGAAACCTTTCCCATACCTTTGTCAGTGAAGCAGCAGGCAACCAGATTGTTCTGCCTTGAGAAGAGAGCTGCTGAAGAGCATGTATTAGTCAAATCATGAATAGGGTCCATTTCTGAATACTGTGGGACAGAAAAATGTGCATTGGTAAAAGAGGTATTATACCTTGAAAGAACTTTCAACTCCCTCTTGTCGCATTTAAAATGCATCTCTAAATGCCCATGACAGTTTTGCAGGCATGGTTGGACTTTCTAAACTGAGTGGTGCCAGGAGTTATGGATCTGAATCTGTGAACTGTGAAGCTCTGCTTAACTGTGAGGAGGATTTAGCTAAAGACAGTGAAGACCGATATAGTAATAGTAACTTGGTTGATACATTAAATTACATCAGCCAGTTTAAGTGATAAAGAAGACCAAATTTTATTGCTTTCAAAGTGTATTTCTTGTCAAGTAGTCATAATATTTACTGAAAATTATTAAGATGAAAACCAGACTTGTAAACAAGTGGTTTGTGAAAATTATGAAAATACTTAACTTGTGAAGAGTTCATATTCAATAGTGCTGTAAATTGCAATCAATCTAATATTCATAAAATCAATTAGAGGAGAACCAGACTTGTTAGAAAGTAATGTTGATTTAAGGAAATTCAGACTTTTGAAAGTTAATTTGTGAACATTTGGAAAATGATGAATATATGTCCAAGACATTATAGTGACAATTATTGTAAATCTAGCATTCAGAAAACTAATGAGAGGAAAAGCAGTTTTGTGAAGAAATAATGACTCCACTTACAGATTTAAGAAAAGCATTCTTAGACCTATCAGAAAGTTATTCAGGAAAATGCTGAACTTGTGAACCATTGATGTCCAATTCAGTTATAAAAATTGTGGTGAATGAAAAACCTGATTAGTGTATTCAGTTGTATGAGGGGAGAATAAGGCTTTCCAAGAAATTTTGTCGGTTGTGGTAGGTGTGTGAAAATGAAAAAAAAAAAAACAGTACTTTATAAAAATGTGAATGCACTTCTAGAGAGGAAGCTATAGATCAAAGCTGATAACCAGAACTTTAGGGAAAGTAATATGCTAGCCAGTTAATTGAAGGAAAACCAAAATGGACCTGAAAGTGGAAATGATATCCAAGCTGGTACTGTATGATAAAACAGTCCAAGCTAGTGAGAAGTATAGTCAGGACAAACTAATAGGAATGATGCATAGAAGCCACTCATTCTACACAACTAGTATATATGATAATTTGTTTAGAAATGTAATAATTTCTTCATCAGGTGTGAATGTGTGAAGATATCTACCAGGAGGCATCACACTGAACAATTCATTTTTTAATGATTCTCTTTTTTATTCATTTATTAGTAACTATCTTCTTTTCTATCCGGTTAGATTAATTCGATGCATTAAAACTTAGTCATTAGCTTATTTTGTTTTAGTTGATTTCAAGTAACATTATACACATGTTTTTGTTTGGCAATTTAGTTTTTTTTTGCGGTAGACACTGATGTGACAGAGGGTATATTAGTATTTTTATGTCTTATGCTAAGACTCAATTTATGGAAAGCATATCTTACCTTAGGTTAATTTGTATATTTTTAATAAAAATATGTTTGTTTAAATAAAGAAATTACTCACTATAAAGAAAGCTTAGAAACCAAAATGCTGGAAAAAAAATAATGCAGACAGTCTTTCTTCAAATTGAAATACAAATGTAATTTTAAGGACTTAAGTTTCCAAGCACTGTAAATGATTTAACTGCTTTTGCTAGTAAGGAAATGAGAGGGTTACCGTTAGATTTTTACTGAACACTTGTCAATCTTTTTTATTTATTTTCTTTCAAAAGATTATAAGTTAAATATGATGAAATTATCAATTTATGTAATGGGTGGATGATGGCTGGTCAGTGTAACACTTCCATTAGCTTTAGTAGTTCAATGATAAGAACACTTTCCTCCAATGGAAAGAGATCTGAGTTCACACCTCAGCTGAAGCAGGAAGTGCTGTTGCAGTCAACTTATTATTTATCTTTCTATGAAAAAAGTTCTCCCCATAACTTAATTGTATAACTTAATTTTAATGGGAATCAATTTATAATAAGAATAAAATGTTTAATTGATATTAGAAAATGTATGCTTTTCAAATTTTTTTTTTAAAGGATACCCAAAAATGTTAAAGTAATAAAAGCTACAAATTTTGTCTTTCTAACAATACCAATTTACATAGATTGTAGATAACAGAGATACTTAAGCAGCTCCTGTATACTCCATTGAAATATCACTCATGCCTATGAACAAGTGAAAAAATAGGCATTTTGTAGCAAATAAAACTTAATGGATGTACATTGGATATTTTTATATTATACACCTTTTGAAAGTTACAATCTTTTATTTATTGTGCATGTTAAAATATTGGTAATTTTCCATGCCTTTCACTTAGAAAAACATAGCAGAACATACCCAGTAAGCCAGATTTTTCATCATATCAATAGTTTTGTAACAAAAAAATTATAAGTGGTTCTCTTTAAAACTTGATATATCATTTTTTTAAATGGATTCTGTAAATGTTTTTACCTGCATACATAGACAAATGCATAAGCTTTCAGAAAATGTATTATTTTACTGATTTTGATATTTGGTTAATAAGTTTTACTTGCTACAAGTTTAAATATTTTAACAGGCTAGGAAGTTGCTAATCTCTGTTATCTATGTCTCTCACCTAGGCATAATTATGAAATATCACATTAACCTTGTGTATCTTGCAATTGCTAAACAACTTTGTGTTCTTAGATATGTCAATTTGCTATCTGTAAACAATGATTAAATTAATGTGTGTCATAGTACGAAAATTAGATTATTAAAGACATTTTACCTTAAATTTGTTTCTTGCACTTTAAACCATCAAATCTTAATTATATCAATCAAACCTTATCTTAATCATATCCAACAAGCCTTAATTTAATTATATCTATTAACATTATCTTAGTTATTTCAATCAAGCCTGGTCTTAATTATATTAATTATATCCAACAAACCTTATCTTAATTATTTCCATCAAGCCTTATCTTAATTTTATCCAACAAACCTTATCTTAATTTTATCCAACAAACCTTATCTTAATTATATCCATCAATCCTTATCTTAATTGTATCAACGGCATTTAATTCCATCAAACCTTATCTGTATGATATACATCAAGCCCTTTCTTAATGATATCAATGAAGTCTTATTTTAATTATTCCATCAAGCCTTATATTAATTATATCCATCAAACTTTTAATTATATCCATAAAGCCTAATCTTAATTATATCCATGAAGCCTTATCTTAATTTTATATCCATCAAACATTATCTTAATTACATCCATCAAGCCTTATCTTAAATATATCCATCAAGCCGTATATTAATGATACCCATCAAGCCTTATCTTAATTATATCCATCAAGCCTGATCTTAATTATACCCATCAAGCCTGATCTTGAATATATCCATCAAGCCTAATCTTAATTATATCCATCAAGCCTTATCTTAAATATATCCATCAAACATTATCTTAATTATATCCATCAAACCTTATCTTAATTTTATATCCATCAAACCTTATCTTAATTATAACCATCAAACCTTATCTTAATTATATCCATCAAGCCTGATCTTAAATATATCCATCAAACCTTATCTTAATTATATCCATCAAGCCTTATCTTAATTATATCCATCAAGCCTGATCTTAATTATATCCATCAAGCCGTATCTTAATTATATCCATCAAGCCTTATCTTAATTATATCCATCAAGCCTTATCTTAATTATATCCATCAAGCCTGATCTTAATTATATCCATCAAGCCTTATCTTAATTATATCCATCAAGCCTTATCTTAATTATATCCATCAAGCCTTATCTTAATTATATCCATCAAGCCTTATCTTAATTATATCCATCAAGCCTGATCTTGAATATATCCATCAAGCCTTATCTTAATTTTATATCCATCAAGCCGTATATTAATTATATCCATCAAGCCTGATCTTAATTATATCCATCAAGCCTGATCTTGAATAAATCCATCAAGCCTTATCTTTATTTTATACCCATCAAGCCGTATATTAATTATATCCATCAAGCCTTTTCTGAATTTTATATCCATCAAGCCTGATCTTAATTATATCCATCAAGCCTTTTCTGAATTTTATATCCATCAAGCCTGATCTTAATTATATCCATCAAGCCTGATCCTGATTATATCCATCAAACCTTATCTATGTATCAAATGAAGACAATTCTGGATTACTCTTTTGTAAACTCTCTATAACATATTTGCCATTCCATAGAAATAATTAGTTTCAATTTTGAACCTCTTATAGAATGAAGATGAGTAACCCAGTATCAGTAAATCTACACTGTCTGGTAGTCTGTCATAATGAACCAAAAGCCAAAAACAAAAAATTATATCTGATCTACATGTACGTATCCAGAATTTGCTGTACTTTACTGTGTGGTTATTATGTAACTTATATACATGTATTTTACCTGTTTGGGGATATTTTCATTAATATACAACCACATTTATTTGGCAAAGTTTTCTATAACTATTCGTCGGTGAAAAACTGGAAAGATTACTTTTGCATGTCAACTATGCATGTACTCGAACACAAACATATAGTTTTTTTAACTCATATATATTTCCGGGATGTTGTTGTTTAAAGTAACGGAGAAACATATGATAAGAACAAGTTAGAACAAAAAGATATGCGCATCAGAAAAGACTGTGTACTTGGACATAATCATTTTGCAATAATGTTGCATTGGATTGGTCTGCCCAGAACTTGACAAATCATTATTTTTAATGTTATACAAAATACTAATTTACTACAGTTAAACTATGCTGTTTTAATTGGATATACGGATTCATTTACATCATTAGTAATAGAATATATGTTTTTTTTTATTTGTCCCTTAATTATTACTTGACGATCTTTCCATTTAAGAAAGTTTACAGAATGATTAACACGAACATGTTTATTATCGTGTAATATTTGCGAAAAATCTCCAATTCGGCAAAGAAATGCGTATTTCACGTCCTTTGACACCAAACATATCACACAAACGATGTTGTCTCGAATGTTTTTGCCCTGTAAAATTTAAAATAATATCTTTATGATATAATGATATATAGTACGGTTTATACACCTTTTCTTGTTTTTTTTTGTGATGTCAGTAGCCCTGACGCCGAGATATGTTAAAAAAGCTTTAATTTTGTCTTTGTAAATTGTAATTTTTTTACACACATGCACGTGAACAAGCGAATTTGTTACTTTCCCGTCCGAGACATTAAAAATGCCAAATATATGTACGACCGTTCTATAACAATGAAATATTTCACTAGAGTTGAGTTTATTCAATGATTATATACTATTTGCCTTTGTTGCCATAGTTTTTATGATGCAAACTGTACAACGTACAGTATATAAGGTTGGTTCTAGAACGTACAGTATATGAGGTTGGTTCTAGAGGCCTATATAACAAAATACAAAGCACATATGAAACTACCATACATTCCATGTACATATGAAAAAACTTGTGATTAATTAGTCACTATTTGTTTATTTATAACAAACATGGTCCTACATGTATGCAGTATCCATCAACTGATTACGATATACATAAACTCAATGATGCCTATTGTGTGGTATTACACTACTAAAACTACTGAAATGTTGTCAACCGGATCATCTCGGCTTTTATTGCCTTATCCCAGGTTGGGGAGAAAAGGCCGAGAAGATACGATTGAAAAAGATGTAATTGTAATTTACCGCTTGGAATTTTTTATTTAAAAAAATATCAGTTACTGATGTTTGTATTTGAATTGAATTTCATATCTGCTCTTATAGAGTTAAAGTCGCCCGAGATGTTGCGAGTGTGAATTTGGCATTACAACACTATATATTGTGCTGACAAGTTGTCTACCTTGTTTCACTTGTGTCAGGTACCAATACGATGTGCATAATCTTATATGTTAATTTTTTGATATGATAATATATTTTGGCAGCAACACATTGGCCTCCTGTGCATGAAACTAGTATATACACATACACTATCTATTTTGTTGCCAGATTGTCCTAAATTTGTTGTATCCAAATAGCAAAGGAGGGGATATGTTTTTTAAAATTATATTTCTAAGTGATGTTTAGCATGAAAAGTACATCTGCCCGCATTTAAGTCAATCCCCAGAGTCAACAGAAGGGGGGGGGGTGCCTAATGGTTAAAATGTCTGCCTCTCAACCCAGGGATCATGGGTTCAAGCCCATGGGTCACGACCATGTTTTTGTCATATGACACCAGTACTGGTTGGTTCTAGG
Source organism: Ruditapes philippinarum (assembly GCF_026571515.1). Lineage (NCBI taxonomy): Eukaryota > Metazoa > Mollusca > Bivalvia > Venerida > Veneridae > Ruditapes > Ruditapes philippinarum. Next base: position 159,150 of record NW_026856836.1, on the reverse strand, counting down.
AAGAGGACTCGAAAGTGATTAATATAAGTTGCAAGAAATTGTTAAGCAATCAAGCTTAAAAATATGCTTAAACCAACAGAAAGGGGTGCTGTATTCTTCTTACCAAAGTACCTTCAATATGTTAACTTGTATCAATCATTTTTTATTTTGAAACATCTGGAAAGCATCATAACAAAGTTAGTTAAAAATAAAATAATAAAAACATCTAATCTTTTAGGACTTTTTATTGTTTAACAAACATAATAATCTAGCATTGAAAATACATGTAGAATGGCATCATTTTATCAAATAATATATAGTTCAATAAAGATTTTTCTTTCATTTACAATCTTGTTTTATTTTGAAATTAACAATTTCTACAAAACATTAATACAAGTAAAATATTAAGAACAATATATATACATGTATGTACAACACAATAAATAGAAACAATGAAACAACCACTCTTCATTCTTTTTCCATTTTTAACTGTCAGGAAGAAATATATCAGAGACATAGATAACATCATCTTCATAAATGTATACAAGTTAACTATATTCGTGTCAAAGAATTCTTTTTTATTAATGTTTAACATATTAACCATCTACACAGTTTTTTAGATTATTAAGAGAAAGAGCTACAGGAATAAATGGTTGGGAAGGAAAGTCGATGGTTGCTCTAGAAAGTTAATGGTCGCTATGGAAGTCAAATGTTGCTATGGAAAGTTAATTGTTAAAATATTAATTACTGGTTGCTATGGGAGGTCCATGGTTGCCATGAAGTCAATGTCTCCTATTTAAGTGAATGGTTGCTATGGGAAATCACTGGTTGCTATGGAAGTCACTGGTTGCTATGGAAGTCAATGGTTGCTAAAGGAAGTCACTGAAAGTACGGAAAATTAGTGGTTGCTATGGGAAATCATTAGTTGCTGTAGACATTCAATGGTTGCCATGTAAGTCTAAAGTTGCTATGGAAAGTAAATGGTTGGTATGGAAGTCAATGATTGCTATGGGAAGTTATTGGTTGCTATGAAAAGGCATTGGTTACTATGTAAGTCAGTGGTTGCTGTGGGAAGTCACTAGTTGCTATGAAAAGTCACTTGTTGCTATGGCAGTCAACAGTTGCTATTGAAAGGCACTGGTTGCTATGGAAAGTTAGTGGTTGCTATGAAAAGACATTGGTTCCATGTAAGTCAGAGGTTGCTATGGGAAGTCACTAGTTGCTTTGGAAAGCCTTTGATTCCTATGAACGTCAGTGGTTGCTATTGAAATTAATGGTTGCTAGTGAATGTCAATGGTCACTAGGGGGGGGGGGTCAATAGTTACTATACAAAATCACTGGTTGCTATGAGAAGTCATATCAAGAGCTGTCACAGGAGAGAGCTAAGCTCGACTTATTAAATACTGGACACAATAAGGAAGACAAAACCATGAAAGAAAGATCAATTATGATATGAATAAATTTCTGTAATCGTATCAAGAAAAAACTCAAATGTTCTATATATTTGCACAACATAATATGCATATGACCTTGTCAATAAATGTTAAACAGACATTTCTATGCTTTAATGGAAATGACAGCAATTTGAAATCTGAAGTCAATCCCTTCAAAAACAAAAATGATAACAGCAAAAATAATTTAAAGTTTTTGAAGTAAAATTGTAAGTTTCAAGAGGAAATAACTCTTGAAAAAAGTTGCTAGAGTAATGATCCTTGTCATGCATGATGTGAGTAATGACAAAGAACAATTACCTTTCTTAATAACAAAGATAATACTAAAAAAAATCAATTTACAAATGAATTCTAAGTTCAAAAATTTAATGGAGATAATTCTGGGAATACATGAGCTTGCGTTTTATAACTCTTATCCATATGACAAGAAGTTAAACAAGAGGGCCATGATGGCCCTGAGGTCGCTCACCTGTATATAGCCCCCCCCCCCCACACACACCCATAAGAAGATGTTTCATGCTAAACATCTAAGCTCTAGCTCATTGGGCTTTTTAAAAGAAGATTTTTTTAAAGTTTTTACTATACACATATAGTTAAAAACAATGACACCCCTGGGGCGGGGCCAGTTTTGACCCCAGGGCTTTTATTTGAACAAACTTTGTAGACACTAACTAGAAGATGTTTCATGCTTAATATCTAAACTCTAGCTGTTTGGGTTTTTTCAAAGAAGATTTTAAGTTTTTGCTATACACATATAAGGAAAATCAATGACCCCCGGGGCGGGGCCAATTTTGACCCCAGGGCTTTTATTTGAACAAACTTTGTAGACACTCACTAGAAGATGTTTCATGCTTAATATCTAAACTCTAGCTATTTGGGTTTTTTCAAAGAAGATTTTTTAAGTTTTTGCTATACACATATAAGGAAAATCAATGACCCCCGGAGCGGGGCCAATTTTGACCCCAGGGCTTTTATTTGAACAAACTTGGTAGACACCTATTAGAACATGTTTGATGCTAAATATCTTAGCTCTAGCTCTTTGAGTTCTTTAAAAGAAGATTTTTTAAGTTTTTACTATATGCATATAGGGAAAATCAATGACCCCCTGGGGCGGGGACAATTTTGACCCCAGGCTTTTATTTGAACAAACTTGGTAGACACCTATAAGAAGATGTTTCATGATAAATATCTAAGCTCTAGCTCATTGGGCTTTTTAAAAGAAGATTTTTTTAAGTTTTTACTATACACATATAGTTAAAAACAATGACACCCCTGGGGCGGGGCCAGTTTTGACCCCAGGGCTTTTATTTGAACAAACTTTGTAGACACTTACCAGAAGATGTTTCATGCTTAATATCTAAACTCTAGCTATTTTTGTTTTTTCAAAGAAGATTTTTTAAGTTTTTGCTATACACATATAAGGAAAATCAATGACCCCCGGGGCGGGGCCAATTTTGACCCCAGGGCTTTTATTTGAACAAACTTTGTAGACACCTATTAGAACATGTTTGATGCTAAATATCTTAGCTCTAGCTCTTTGAGTTCTTTAAAATAAGATTTTTTAAGTTTTTACTATATGCATATAGGGAAAATCAATGACCCCCTGGGGCGGGGCCAATTTTGACCCCAGGGCTTTTATTTGAACAAACTTGGTAGACACTCACTAGAAGATGTTTCATGCCAAATATTTAAGCTCTAGCTCTTAGGGTTTTTTAAAAGAAGATATTTAAAGTTTTTCTTTCGGTTGCCATGGCAACTAGAGTTCTGCATGGAAAAAATTCTTTGAACAATTTTTAAAGGTGACCACCAAAGGAACATTCCTGTGAAGTTTGGATGAAATTGGCCTAGTGGTTTATAAGGAGATGTCATTTAAAGTAAAAGTTTACGGACGACGGACGGACGGACGCCGGACGAAAAGCGATCACAAAAGCTCACCCTGTCACTTTGTGACAGGTGAGCTAAAAATCTAAGTTCATGGGGAGATAAACCTTCTTCAAGGAATTTAATTCTTTAACAACTTTGGTAGAGCTTCATACAAGGAAAATACCTGCCAAGTTTCATTAAATTTGGCCAAGCAGTATTGGAGAAGTCATTTGAATGAAAAAGATAACTCACCGACGGACTGACTAATGACAGACAACGAACACGGTGTCACAAAAGCTCACCTAGGTAAGCTAAAAAGTTATAGTGAAAAAAAAAACTGCACCAAAACATTAATCTGAAATCTGGATGCGGATGTTGATGCCAGGGCTAAAAATAGAAGGAAAATTTATGTTCTCCCAGGGTGGAGCCAAATTGGAGCCAATTTATACTGCAGGGCTATTATTTGAATAATTTTTGTTGAGGTTCCCCTGACTACATTTTATGTTAAATTTAAGGAGATATTAAGTATTTGCTAGTATAAGGAAAATTTAGACCCCTTGAGCTATGATTTAAACAAACTTAGTAGAGGTATACAAGATCATGTTTCAAGGAAAAAAACTAAGCTTTATTTATTTCTTGTAGTTTGAGAGAAAAAATTGTTTTAAGTTTTTAATATCTAAGCTATTAAAGCCCCTATAGTTCAATAGAAAAGTTGTTTCTTTAGTTTTTTTACTATATACTAGTCCTTGCGCATTAAAGGAAATTCAATGATCCCCTGGGCTTTGGGCTTTTATTTGAACAGACTTGGTAAACACCTCTGTAAGATGTTTCATGCTATAAGCTCTATCTCTATTGGTTTTTTAAATGATTTTTATGCCACCGCAGCATCTGCGATGCGGTGGCATATAGCGATTCACCTGTGTGTGTGTGTGTGTGTGTGTTTGTGTGTGTGTGTGTGTGTTATATAGATTATATAGTGAACTTAAAAAATCTTCTTGTGCAAAACCACCAGTCCAATTTCAACCAAACTTGGCAGGATTGATCCTTGGGTAAAGGGCTTCCAAAGTGTTCAAAGAATTTAATTCCATGCAGAAATCTGGTTGCCATGGCAACCAAAAGGAATTATAAGAATAAATTTAAAAAATCTTCTTGTAAAGACCCAAAAGGCCTAGAGCTTAGATATTTTGCATAAGGCATTGTCTGGTAGACCTCTACCAAGATTGTTCAAATTATAGTCCTTGGGTCAAAATTGGCCCCGCCCCGGGGGTCATTGATTTTCCCTATATATACATATAGTAAAAACTTAAAATACCTTCTTGTAAAGACCCAAAAGGCCTAGAGCTTAGATATTTTGCATAAGGCATTGTCTGGTAGACCCTTACCAAGATTGTTCAAATTATAGCCCTTGGGTCAAAATCGGCCCTGCCCCGGGGGTCATTGGTTTTTTACTATATATGTACATATAATACCTTCTTGTAAAGACCCAAAAGGCCTAGAGCTTAGATATTTTGCATAAGGCATTGTCTGGAACACCTCTACCAAGATTGATCAAATATATATAGCCCTGGGGCAAAAATCGGCCCCGCCCCGGGGGTCATTGGTTTTCACTATATATGTACATATAGTAAAAACTTAAAATACCTTCTTGTAAAGACCCAAAAGGCCAAGAGCTAAGATATTTTGCATAAGGCATTGTCTGGAACACCTCTACCAAGATTGATAAAATTATAGCCCTGGGGCCAAAATCGGCCCCGCCCCGGGGGTCATTGGTTTTCCTTATATGTATATAGTAAAAACTTATAGTAAAAACTAAAAAAAAATTCTTGTAGCAATTGACAAATGCTAGAGGTTTGATATTTTGCATGAAAAATTGTCTGAAGGTACAAGGCTTAGAGCTTTAATATTTGTTTAATGATAACATCTATAGGTACTCTACCAAAGTTGTTCAAATTTTGCCTCTAGTGTCAAAATTAGCCCAGCTGCCCCAGAGGCGATAGTTTTCCTTATATGTAGTAAAAACTTAAAAAATCATCTTCTCTAAATTTACAAAGGCTAAAGTTAAGATATTTTGAATGAAACATTATGTAGTGAACCTCTAGCAATATTGTTCAAATTATAGCCCTGGGGTCAAAATTGGCCCCACCCCCAGGGTTCATTGATTTTCAGTATGTACATATAGTAAAAAATTAAAAAATCTTATTGTCTGAAGGTACAAGGCTTAGAGCTTTGATATTTGGTATATAATATCATCTATGGGTCCTCTACTAAAGTTGTTTTTATTATGCCCCTAAGTGTTAAATTTGCCCAGCTGCCCCAGAGGCGATAGTTTTCCTTATATGTATAAAGTAAAGACTTGAAAAATTCTTTCTTCTCTGAATTGAAAAATCTTCTTCTCTAAATTGACAAAGGCTAGAGGTTAAATATATGGCATGAGACTTTGCGAAGTGAACCTTTACCAAGATTGTTCAAATTATAGCCCTGGGGTCAAAATTGGTTCCGCCCAGGGGGTCATTAATTTTCATTATGTACATATAGTAAAAAAATAAAAAATATTTTTGCCTGAAGGTACAAGGCATACAGCTTTGATGTTTGCTATATAATATCATCTATAGGTCCTATTCCAAAGTTGTTCAAATTTTCCCCTGGTTTCAAAATTGGCCCTGCCCGGGGTCAGTGATTATGTACACATAGTAAAAATAAAACAAATGTTTTCTGAATGGGAGAAAGCTACAGCTTAGATATTTGACTTGAAATGTTATTTGGTGGACCTGTATCAAGATTGGTTTGAATTAAACCCTTGGGTCCAAAATTTTGCCTTGCCCAAGGGGACAGTGACCAACTTTCTTGTCCTTTAATGTAAAGCAATGAAATATTGACCATGTGCACAGTTTTAGTTGTAAAATTGAACTGTGATACCAGGTGACCTAGATTTTGATGATGTGACCTACTTTCTTGTCATTTGATGTACAGCTTTGAAATTTGAACCATGTGCACAGATTAAGATTTAAAGTGAACTTTGATTTCAGCTGACCTAGATTTTGACAAAGTGTCTTACTTGTGTTGTCCTTTGGTGTAGTCATGAAATTTAGGCTGTGTGAAAATATGACCTTCGCCACCAAAATTCACTAGACTAGAGTGCATTGATATATTCCTACTCTGAACTTTTATTGAGTTAACAACAGATTTAACCACTAATCTGATAATAAGAATTAGATAGGTTAGGGATCTATGCATTATGACAATCTTGAAAATTGTATAGAAACAAAAAAATCTGTTCCTACACTACTATTTAGTGTTGTATTAATGCGGTGGCATAGCATTTTTCACAAATGCAATCTTGTTTTTTTTAATTTTCTTTCGCTTGGCATGGCATGGAACTCAATTCTTTTAACAATTTTGAAAAATGACCTCCCTAGGAAAATTCCTTTAAACTTTGGATGAAATTTGCTTAGCAATTGAAGTGGAGATAAAAGTTTTCCAGACAGATGCCGGACAATTTGCAATAACAAAAGCACACCTTGTCACTTTGTGACAGGTGGGCTAAAAAGTAAAAAAAAACTATGCAAATCATTTGTTTACAAAAAATAAATCATAGGATTCATTTCAGCACACCTCATAAAGTCACAAGAATCAAATGAAGTAGGTCTATATGGTTTCTTTTATTGCACTTTGGATGTGAATATCACTGCTTAACTTTTCTCTTTCTTGCTGTTTTTCTTGATCTGAAAATCAAAATAGATGACATCTTTTAATAAAAACTTGTGAGAAGTATATCATACTTTACTTACATGTTAACCATAACTTCAGTATGTTAAACAGGGTAATATCCTTTACTTAAAGTAAAACTAAACTTCAGTATTCTTAGATAAGTTAAAGGAATATTGTACATGTAAAACTGAACTTCATTACATTAAGAGTATTTTATCTGTTACTAACATATTAATCTTAATTTATCACTATTGTGGCCTTCTTTGTTAGTATATAAGAGAAATCTCTCATAGTGTTAGAATAAACATTAGTACCAGGTTATTTAAAATCCCACCAGATAGTGATAGAGTTATAGTGTGGACAAGCTTTTTGAGAACATTTTTGCATTTAACCTTAAAGTATGACCTTTCCCTTTGACCTAGCAACTCGCTTCTTGTGCAAGACCTACCATCTCATTATTGTGAACATTTGTGTGAAGTTTTTGAAATTCTTCCATCTTATGACAGAGATAATGCCGATCACCAGCATCATTCTAGTCAGATGCACATACATACACTGAACTGCTATTGTGACAACTATGTGGAGCTCTTCACAAAAACTACACACTTTTTACTCACCCATCTTGCTATTGAAATTTCAAATATACAATTGCCATGTATAATTCAGTTATTTTACAATAAATGTTGGTAAAATATTTACGCAGAATTTCATTTCTCAACATAAAAATATTGTGCAATATTGGAAAAATAAATAACTTCAAATTTAAATGTGGATAGTGATATGAAGTGTAAAATAGATTGCCAGCAGTAGATAAAGGACAATGAATATGAATTATTGAGGGTTAACTCTTAGGTAGGGTTTTCAACAATATTGTTTTACGTTATTGGTACAGGTAACATTCAGAGTGCTGGGCTGGGGCAACACTCAAATTTTTTACTTTTTCTAAATGCAAACAAATACATGGTTAAAAAGGAGATTATTTTTTTTTAAATTCTGTTTTGAATTTTAACAGATCTGTCTAATCACACTTGTGAATTCTTTCCATAAATAAATGACAGAGTTAAGAAAATATAATCAAAATTCAATCATTTGATGGTCAAGGTCATTTAAAGGTTAAGTTTATATTTCAATAATTCCACATCTCTGTTTCATCACATTTAGTGTTGTTTTGTCAACATATGAATCAAATCCGTAAATAAATAACAAAATTATGTCCCCTTAACCAAAATTCAATAATTTGACCTCAACACTCAACATCATTTAAAGCCCAAGGTCAAGGTCAGTTCAACTGTTTAGGATGTCTTGTCCAAAATGTTGTTTTGTTCAAGTATGAAAATAATACATTGATTAATTTCAAAGTTACAGCCAATTATAGCAAAAATCAGTGAAAATAAAATAATTTGACCTTCAAGGTCAGAGTCATACATGTGTCAAGGTCAATGTGAGTTTGATATACATGAAGGCCCTGGCCTAAAAGAGGTTGAGTCTTAATATGAAGTTAATCCATTCATTGAAAACAAAGTTTTTTGCCAGTTACAGAAAAAAAACAAGAGAATTACATGAATTTCACTTTAACATTCAAAGTCACTTTAAGGTCAAGGTCACATCAAAATTATTCAATATGTTTGTTTGGAGGCAAATTTTGTTTGTCCAATTTTAATCAAATCCATACATAAATTACAAAATTAAGACAATTTACCCAATTTTATCTTGACTGTCAACAACAGCAAGGTCAGTTCAACCTGTTTGAAAGTTTTGTCTAAAATATTGTTTTGTCAAAGTATGAATAATCCATTTATTAGTTACCAAATTACAGTCAATTAAAGCAAAAACCAGTGAAAATAAAATAATTTGATCGTCAAGGTCATACATGTGTCAAGGTCAATTTGAGTTTGATATTCATGAAGGTCCTGGCCTAAAAGATGTTGTGTCTTAATATGAAATGAATCCATTCATAGAAAATAAAGTTTTAGCCAGCTACAGAAAAAAAGACCAAGAGAATTTCATGGATTTGAACTTGACATTCAAGGTCACTTTATGGTAAAGGTCACATCAAAATTATTCAATATGTTTGTTTGGTAACAAGTTTTGTTTTGTCCAATTTAAAATCAAATCCATAAATAAATTGCAAAATTAAGACAATTTAACCAAAATTTAACAATTTTACCTTGACAGTCAAGATCATTTCAAATTCAACATCAAGGTCAGTTCAACCTGTTTGAAGGTTTTGTCCAAAATATTGTTTTGTCAAAGTACGAAGATAATCCAGTTATAAGTTACCAAATTATAATAAATTATAACAAAAATCAGTGAAAATTCAATATGACAAGGTCATAAAAGTGCCAGGATCATTTTGAGTTTGATATATGTGAAGGTCTTATCTTAAAGGATATTCTGTTGTAATATGAAATCATTCAATAATAACAAAGTTATAGCCAGTTACAGCAAACACACTGAAATTATTTCAATAACTTTACCTTCAAGGCCAAGATCATTTGTGAGTGAAGGTCAAAGTCTGTCTGGTTAATTAACAGGCCTTAGTAATAATCCTAAAAGATTATTATGTTCAAGTACAATGAAGTAAGAAGACAATCCATTCAAAAATAACAAAGTTATAGCCACTAATAGCAAAAACCAAGCAAATACACATTTGACCTTGAAGGTCAAGGTCATTTATGAATGAAGTCTGGTATGCTTAAAACACTGCATCATTAAATGGATCATGATTAGCTAATACTAATTTGAAATTATTTGGCAAATTTAAATATGGCATACTCATCATTTTTTTTTTGCAATTTTATTTATGATATTTCTTGCCAATTTTCAATTATTTTCAACATACATAATTAAGTAACAGAATCAGAATTAAATGGGTCAAAATATTAATTGATGAAAACCATTTAGTACTGCACATCTCATTTCATTCAATATTATATACATGTATATTTGATAATTTTTCGCCTTATATCTAACATATATACATTGATATGTAAGGCAGTTATATAACACAAACCTATGACTTGCTGTACATTCTTCAGACTTTCAACCACCCCCTCTGTAACTCTGTTTTCAGGATCTGAAATAGTGTTAAATTGTATCTTAAACAATGATAACATTCCTAAGAATGTTTAAATCCCTCGATGAATGGCCAAGTTATGGGCTGGACTTAAAGATATACTATGCTCATCCTTTTGGTAAAATATTTTTTTTAACTTAGAAATGCATTGAAATCCATGAAATTCTTACTGAATATGTTTAATTTGAATAAAATAATGAATAAACTATGTATGGGATGCTGCATTCCCTATTACGGGTCAAGTACAATTGGTCTTTCTTAAAAAAAAACTGCCACTTCTTTAAATGACACGATATATTCATATGGTGACCACATAAAGTGTGTAGAGTTCAAAACATATCATATCTACCTTAAATGAATTCCAAACATATTTATTTTATACATACAAAGAGACTGTGTAGCAATTATTAATATTTTTAAAAATCAAATTTGAGCATGGTATATCTTTAAAGAGAGATGGACAGACTGATTGGTGTGCAATTTATTTTGTTCAATAGAGGGCCATAGAAATACTGAATAAATTCTCATGAAAACACCCAGGTGCACAACAACACAAGTCATGCTGACAAATATTTCTGTAAAATTTCATGACTCCAGGTCAAATCCTTTTTGGGCTATGTGTAAAACAAGTTTAAAATTGCAAATATTAATTAAGTCAAGGGCAATTACTCCACATATAATGAATAAATCCATAAACAAACACCCAGTTGCACAACTTCACATGTTGTTCAACATGTCTAGAAATTGAAAGGAAATTGATTCTGGGTTAACTTTTTGGAAAGGTGCCACAAAAGTTGAAAATTATAATTTTTACTTAATCAAGGGCAATAATTATACAAATAATGGATAAATCCACAAAAAACAAGAGCAAAACTTCACAGGCTGATTAACATTTCTGTAAAGTTTCAAAACTTCAGGTCAAATACTTTTTGTGCTATGGCTGCATCACAAGATGAAAATTACAAATTTTTGACTACATCATGATCAAGGGCAATAATTCTATAAATACAAAATCAATCCACAAGCAAATCTCCAGGTGCACACCTACAAGTACTGAACAACATTCCTGTAAAGTTTCATGACCCTAGGTCAAATACTTTTTGAGCTATCTGTTACACAAGATTAAAGTTGCAAATTTTTATTTAGACAAGGGCAAAAACTCTACAAATACTGAATAGATATTCAAGAAAAACCCCAGGTGCACAACTAAACATGCTGACAAACATTTCTGTAAAGTTTTATGACTCAAGGTCAAATACTTTTTTTTGGGCTATGTGCAACACAGAATGAAAATTGCAAATTTTAACTAAGTGAAGGGCAATAACTCAACAAATACAAAATCACCACCAGGTGCATAACAAAACATATGCGGACCAATATATCTGGAACATTTCATGACTCTCAGTCCAACACTTTTTGAGCTACACGCGACACAAATTGAAAAGTGCCAATTTTTACTTAGTCAGGGGCATTAACTCTGACACAACTTAATAAATATAAAATTAAACCTCAGGTGCACAACTTCATATGCTGATCAACAGTCCTGTAATTTTTTGATACATGTGAAACAACATGATAAAAGATGGGAAGACTCACACACAGACAGACAGACACAAGGACTAAGGAGTAAATCTAAATGCCCCACCTATAGAGGGACAAAAGCATTTAACGCCAACATTACTTGTGTAAATCAAATTCAATTATATTCCAACAGGTAATTACCTTAAACTGAACAAAAGAAGATTTTTCTGACATCTCATGAAATAAAATGCTACTTCCAGCTTCAGACACAAGAGCTGAAAAAATGAATATTATAACACTTTATTTTTTTTCTTAATAACTTGTATGAAAGCAAATGCTTCAGTTACATGTAAACATATAGACAGCACAAGTTTTAATAGATTCATTTAAACTTAACATAATCTTTAAATTTGATTATGGAAAATTTTACTTATTTCAAGAGCTAGTAATTCACAAGGAAGGTTAGCATAGCATTAGGTTGTATTCCTATGGCCTTTTATGCAGCTGACTTTCTGGAGTGATTGCACAAAATCTTGTCATTTAAAGCAAAAATACTATTTAGAAAAACATATTGACAATACTATTTAGAAAAACATATTGACAGCTATTTTAGATTGAAAGTGCTTGGTATTGTGCAATCATCTGAAATGATACAGAAAAAATAATGAAAGTTGTTATATATAGTGTATATTTTCAAATATATATTCACATCATACATGGCCTCAACAGAAAAACAGATAAAACTTGGATCAGTGCTATTAATCAGTGTTGTCATTTTTAATTTTTTGTTTAAATGTCAAAGATTTCAACTTACTGGATGTCAAATGACAATACTGTTCTCAGGTTACATTTTCCATACTTAATGGGCTCTTTAAATTCAGAGCAAACTGACTGTCAACCAGAACAACCTTCACCTTCCTTTCTATGGAATTTAAGCTGATCCCCTTGCTTTTCTACAATATTTACAAAACAAATGGATTTGTAATTATTACAATATTATAGACATTGAAATATGTATTTCTTTTTAAAACAGCATATATTTAGTTTTTTATACAAATATTCTGTTCAAATCAGCTGAAATAAGTGACTTATTTTGAACATAAAACAGTCTGTTTGCATTTTAAGCAAAACATTTTTCAAATTTTCATAAAATATTGACATGTTTGTGGAAAAGAATGTAGGACAAGCTGTAAGTAAATTTACACATAGTATTTGTGACATAGCATGTTAATAATCCCCCGCCGATGGAATCGGGAGGGGGATATTGTTTTGGTGTTGTCTGTCCTTCTGTCCGTCCGTCCGAATTTCGTTTCCGGGCTAGTTCTCTGCAACTACTGGCTGGAATTTCAACAAAACTTTATGGAAATCATCAATATCAAGAGAGATGCGCATATTGTCAGCTTGTTCCGGTCAGACCCTTTAACTCAGAGTTATGGCCCTTGATTAGTTATGCATTATGCATATAGAGTAAAAATCGTTTCCGCGCTCCTTCTCTACAACTACTGGCTAAAATTCAACGACACTTTATGGGCACTTTCAATACCAAGAGGAGATGCGCATATAGTCCCCTTGTTTTGGTCAGAAACTTTAACTCAGAGTTATGGCCCTTGATTAGTTATGCAGTATGCATATAGAGCAAAAATTGTTCCTTCACTACTTCTCTGCAACTACTGGCTGGAATTCAACAAAACTTTATGGGAACCTTCAATACCAAGAGGAGATGCGCATATCATCAGCTTGTTCCGGTTAGACACTTTAACTCAGAGTTATGGCCCTTGATAAGTTATGCAGTATGCAACCAGAGCAATAATGATTTCCCTGCTACTTCTTTGTAACTACTGGCTGGGATTCAACAAAACTTTATGGAAACCTTCAATACCAAGAGGAGATGTGCATATAGTCGCCTTGTTCTGGTCAGACACTTTAACTGAGTTTTGGCCCTTGATTAGTTATGCAGTATGCATATAGAACAATATTTGTTTCCGCGCTACTTCTCTGCAACTACTGGCTGGAATTCAATGAAACTTTATGGATCAGGGAACCTTCAATACCAAGAGGAGATGCGCAAATCGTCGCCTTGTTCCAGTCAGACACTTTAACTCAGAGTTATGGCCCTTGATTAGTTATGCAATATGCAAATTGAACAATATTCGTTTCTGCGCTACTTCTCTGCAACTACTGGCTGGAATTCAACAAAAGTTTATTGGAATCATCAATATCAAGAGGAGATGCGCATATAGTTGGCTTGTTCTGGTCAGACACTTTAACTCAAGAGTTATGGCCCTTGATTACTTGTGCAGTATGCATATAGAGCGAACTTTATTGGAACCTTCAATACAAAGAGGAGATACGCATATCAATGCCTTGTTCCTGTCAGACACTTTAACTCATTATAATGGCCCTTGATTAGTTATGCAGTAGGCATATAGAATAATAATTGTTTCCGCGCGACTTCTCTACAACTACTGGCTGGAATTCAATTAATCTTTATGGGAACCATTAATACCAAGAGGAGATGTGCATATTGTTGCCTTGTTGAAGTTGTTCAGACCAGACCCTTCATTACAGAGTTATGGCCCTTGATTAGTTATGTAGTATGCATATAGAGCAATATTGCTATTTCGTTGCAACTGCTGTATTGATTTCAACAAAACTTCATGGCAACCATGGGTACACAAAGGCAATTTACATCTCATTGGCATGTCCAGATATTATTATTACTATTTAACACAGAGTTATGGCTCTGTTACTTCCCTGAATATTTATCAAGTACAAAGAATATTACTGTTTATGCCATGATAAATATATAAATAAAGCCTTATGTCTTCAGTTGTTGTGTTAGTAATAACCAGTACTCTGCGGGGGATATAAATTCAACTAATTTGCTTGTTTAACCTATAACTGCCAATGTGTGGTGGTGGTGGAAGTTTGTACTCCGGATCACGGCAGTAAGCCACACTGAATTTACCAGAGCACAGTACAGCCACTGTATCGTTCCTGGGCAGGCTGTCAAGCAGTTTACCAGTACTAGTTGCCTCCACTTTCGAAAGGAACTGAAACTGCTGTACATGCCAGAGCAGAGGTGACAGTACGAATGACCACAGAAAAGATTTCACTGCCAATGTGTGTGTATTTGAGTTTATTTATACTCGCCACCAGTTGCCCATATGGGAGAGTCCTCCAGAAGAGTATTAGTCATTCTATATTTTGAAGGATAGTGCAAGCTACAGAAAGATGCCCCATTTCCAGAAGCTTCTCCTTGTTCTTTAACATGCCAATTCGTGTTTAAGCACAACGGCACGGGACCTTAATTTAAAGTCTTATCTGAATGACTGATTACTAATTTTAGTTGGCTAGCCCGGGAATCAAACCCACAATGTTAAGTGCTCTAACCAAATGAGCTATGCAGGCTGGCTATAACTGCCAAGACTGAATTGTAAACAATATAAAATGTGACAGGTGACACATGCATATTATGTCACCTTATTAGCAATACAATATTTATAAATCCGCAATCATCCAAAATATGGACAGTAAACAATCAATGCTGGAGGCATGATACAGGTGCTGTGTTTAGTTTTTATATCAACATTTTTTAAATCAGGACTTCAGGGTCGAAATTTTGTTTTAAATCCCTTCCAGATATCACTTGTAAAAGTTCATATTTTTGTGTGCAACATAATCTTATACATGTAAATTTTATCAAATGGTAAATAATAAAATGAGAAAAAGGACGTGTGGAACCTGTATTCACAAGATACCTGTAGGATACCTGTAGGATGATTCTGGGCTCTGATGGAAGGGCCAAGCCCTTTTTAAGCCCCTCTTCTTTTGACAATCTTTCACTACTTCTTCTTATTGCTCTCACCACTTCTATGTTTAATTATATATACTTATATCTATTTCTGGTCACTCTGCTGTATAATTTTAACAGCATAATTTTTCAATAAACATTTTAAACTTTATATGGAGTGTCTCCGGTCCAGTGTTGGTCTAGTTTTATTTTAAATTCATTAACACTTTTTGAGTCTACTACATTTTTTGGCAAATTATTCCATGTTTTAATCACACGTCTTGAAAACCGATTTAGGCAATGAGTTGTTCTACTACGAGGCATTTCTAGTTTTAAATTATGTCCCCTTGTTGATGCCGAATAACTAAAAAAAATACCAAAAACACAGTCATCTAAGCCTTTTACTATTTTGAAAGTCTGAATCATGTCCCCTCATATTAAATCTGCGATGTATTAGACTTGGCAGTTTAAGCTTTTTAAGACGGTCAATATATGTCAGATCTTTTAATGATGAAACTAGTTTTGTTGCTCTTTGTTTAAGTTTTTCTAGACTTGATATATCTTTTATTAAATATGGATTCCACACAACATTTGCAAATTCAACATGAGGACGAATCAAAGCTGTATACAATTTCACAAAGGTGTATTCATCTAAAAATCCAAAAGACCAGTTAATAAGGCCTAAAATACTATTTGCCTTATTAATCTTAGTAGAAATGTTTGCTAAATTTAAGATCTTTCTCAAAAATAACTCCTAGATCACATTCTTCTTGAGTATCCGATAAAGTCTTGTTATTCATAACATACTGAGATGTCACAATCAAAATTTAAAATGCTTGTGCTTTTAACTGTTTTGATTTATTATATCATATTCAATGTTCTGTGTGTTTGTTTGCAATGATTGATAAATGTCTCAGTTACAACAGTCAAGTTTTTATGATAAGCGGTATCCGAAAAGCATTATCCGAAATATACTGTATTTCTTGTTACATATCAGGCTCCATTGTTAATGAAATGATCCTGTATTACTACATTTTTTATCTGTGGTAATGCTCAGGAATTCAACTTGGATTTGGTTATATCATTTGTTTCGTTTCTTCGTTTCGTTTCTTAGTTGCATACTAAATCAGTCATGTCAGTGCTTTTATTAATACAGACTAATACAGTAGAGTCTAGTATAGTTGATCAAATAAAAAATGAAATAAAAGCTATTGTCATAACTAATAAATGTGAACAATGTAAAATTTTCGTGAGCTACTTACCATTTGACTCAAACTCGAAACTTTCTATCTTTGTTGTCCCCAACGCATTTGAGCTTTAAAAAATGGCGGATTATGTACAATGAGTCAAGGTGCGCGACTCTAATTTCATTGGTTATTGCCTACCGCTTCTTTTGTTAGCGCTAGTAGCACTAACAGAAACATACTGTAGTATGAAAAGGCGTCTTTTGTTAGTGCTAGTAGCAGCCTAATAAGTCTAATAAAAATGTGCTAGTAGCAGCTAACAAAACAGAATCGGGTGCTTGTTTTTGTATTTTCAGATTAGAAGATTGTATGTATTTATACTAAATTTTATACATTTAGTGAAAACCTATGATCACCAGGTTTGTGGCCAATTTTTATGCAAGAGGCAAATTTTGAACAACTCTGGAAAAGGATCTATAGATGATATAATATCTTGGTCTTGTACTTTAAAACAAGAAAATTTTTTTTTTTAATTTTTTTTTTTTTACTTTTTTTTCTTTTGCCCTGTGCTCTGCTTATGCATCAGACCGGGACAATTTGAACACAAAAAGTTGGCTACCCAAGTGGTTTGTGGTTAACTTGCAATCATTGGTTACAGAGGAGACGTTGTTTAAAATAATTATAAATAATGAATAGCTCACGACGACGGTAGACGAAAATGATTAATGAAATTTAGTTACTTATTTTGCGATAAATGACATGTTTATATATAATGTAGCCGTGGTTCAGCAACATAAGCGTTAGGATATTTTTGTCAAATGTTGTAATGAGTATGTGTTGCATATTTTAACACATTTTCTTACCTTAAGTCGATACGAATGCTTAATGGGATAAGCTTACATTATCAATAACTATAATTTAAACATAAAATAGTTCATCCTTTCGAGGACTACAACAAGTTGAATCATTAGTTTTTTATTAGATATGAGATATATCTACGAAATAGATATCAATTCTGAGTGCATTGTTTTAGAATAATGTAAGGTTTGAGTTCAAATGCGCAGTAATATAATCACGAAGGTCAATAGGCCTGAGTGATTAATAACAAAGCATTTGAACGAAAATCGTGCATTATTATACAATAATGCACGACGAATAAATATCTATTTCCATTCTAACACGTCAAGAAAAAAATATAATTATTATTATAAAGTTGGACTTTATATTTGGTGGTCAAATTTGTTTTCGCCTCACAGTTTCAAATAGATACGCTCTTTAAAGGCTGTTCCAGTGGGTTGAACGTCGATTAACGACTGAATTAAGGATAATGGTGTTCGGACTCATTTTAGTAACTATTTTATTTCATTCTAGATAGTTTTCACAACAAAATTCGACAAAGAATTGTTTTTCATTTATCAGATTTTTCAAACAAAATGGCGCCCTCAATGTGAAAATACACAGGGAGATAATAAGAACGGCGAGTGCATTGTAATAGAATAATGCATGCTTCGAAGCTTTCTTTTTTGTATAGAAAAAATATCTGATAGTGTGAGATTGTATAGTGATGCATTTAACTGAATTTATTTTTTAAGCATATAATATTTCACCTCGCAAATGAATATAATGAAAAAGGTAAAAAAAGCATTTTCCATTATATTGCAATGTCCATGATAACCATGAATTAAAGCTGTATGTTTGTTATCTAAATGGGTGTCTCTTGGCCCTGTCTTTCTAGATGCTGGCCGAAGCTGTGTTACGCCACCGTTGCTTTCCCTTGTTGAACTTGGTGTTAATATATTTAAATATTTAAACCCGTAAATGATTTCTTATCACTTTTTTTATTTTTGTATCACTTCTTAATTCCAAATCTTATACTACTAATTTTTCCGGTAATAATTTATTTATACGTTTAACATGCAAACAAGCAAAGAATAAAGTTTAAATTGGCAATCCAACATATCTGCAAGTTAGGTATTGATAATTACCTATTAAAGCTGAAAGTTAAATTAAAAGCAAAATGCTAGACCAATATTATGATTGCTTACATGCAATTTCATCATCATATAGTGTTAATGTATGCCCCACCTTTTAATGTTTAAACATATTTTTACGTAATATGAATTTACTATCTGTAACGTCATTTGAGTAAAGATCTGGAGAAAGAGTGATCCCTCGAAAACATTAACGACAACAAAATAACATTAAAATTGCAGACTCAGTTTAATTTGGATTTGTACATGAAGAATATTGAAAACGTGCAACATCTCTCACGCCCCATTGCACTGGTTTTAGCGGTACGAGCGGTACTCAATGTTCAACACTTAATATTGCTTAAATGATCCCGAAGAACCAGAGTCATATGACAAAAAACAAACAAGAACTAATATCAACATGGCAAAGGCATCATTCATAGGACGCAGCCCCCCCCCACACACACACACAAGTAGGGCACACAGAAGGCACTAAATTGAAGAACGGGGCAACCTTTACAGCTTCCACACATCACATAACACATATATTCCTCAGTATTATCTAGCCGTGAGGATGTTATAGAAATAATGTATATGTATAAAGAAATGAATATATGTCCATATGTTGATACTTTTAATCCTTCTAATAAGGGTTAATATGGTACTACATTATTATAAGTATTTTGGTAAGCTAGATTAAATGTTATAACGACAATTAAGCAATGTTATTATAAACTTTTACGTTCAAACTGACTAAATATGTTATATTTAATGTTCACCGGATATTTATACATGAATGTAAAGATGACTTAATGTAATGTTACTTTAAAAAGTAATTCGTTTTATTCGCTTTCGACTTCTTATAAATCAGGAGCGATATGTTTTGCAATATTTCAGTAATTTTATTAATTCTCTTTTATAAGTATGCTAGAATGGAAGAATATATTCATTTTTCTTGCGTTGTAGTATAAAAACACACGGTTTGTTGTTCAAATGCTTTGATATTAATCTTTCAGTCCTATCGGCCTCCGTGATTATATTCCTACTCATTTGAAATCGAACCGTGCAGTATTCTACAAGAACGCTCTGTTTCCTAAACAAAAACGTAACAAACTTGAAAGTTCGACATATTTCATATTTAATGTTCTCCGGATAATTATAAACATTTTTATGTAACGTATAACAGAAATTTGTTTAATTTGCTGGCATAGTAATTTTTCAGAATTTAGCCTCCTATATTACGCATTATCTGAAAATACAACAAATGTAAAATGAACTACACGCAGTTCAACTCAAATAAGAATACACACTACAAAAAGTACTTAAAATAGAAAATCATGTTTCTGGTATTATTGAAAATGAAAGTTCTTGTCGTCCAACATCGTGCTTGTGAAAACTCACATCAAACCGCATTGTACTGTTCAAGTTCAAATTGAATGAAAAGAAACATTGTTACTGTGTATTGTTGTTAAACAAGGATTTCCCATATGACTTACCAAATTTAATAAATATTACTAAATATAAAAAGTTCAGCGGTGTGATACTGATATCAAATTCTTGTTTTACATTTTCTCTTATTTAAGAATATGTAACGAGGTAAAATCCAATTACATATAACTAGGGAATATGTTTTAGATCCATCTTGTGTAGTAATTGGTGAAATGAGATCGGATTTAAAAACACATCACCAACCTGAACTTAATCTAAATTTATGATCCATTCACTTGGATACTAGTGGATACTAGATACAAAATGTACATGTATTAGTTTATTTATACCAAACATAATTTCTGACATTTTAAATAATACATTTCTCATTTTTGCTCCCCGATATTCTAAACAGTCTATCTACTATAAGTGTACGATTTTGCACCATTCACGTCTAATGTAATGTTATATTCGTAAATTTAACGTCGGGAAGTCTATAGCTTCATACTTACCTAACTTACAGATACAAAACCATTATCCAGATTGTGTCGGCAATTTGTTAATACATTTGATGTAAGTTAATACCGTCATGTCTTGTGTAGCCTTATAAAAGAATAAGGGGTGTGTCATACTATTCCCATAAACATTTGCTTGTTGTGTTTTGACCTTCTTCACATTTCTTTGAACTTTGAACTTGGTATTCTATAAATATTAAATATAGTTTGTCTTTATTTAAATACAGTATCCGTCTGCGATTTTAATATGCATGTGTATATGGCAAAATTAACAGCAATTCTTGAACAGATATGTTCTGATAGTCCCAAAGCAAAAGTTAGATAAAATGTAAATGTACATACGAGCTACGAATTATAGTAATCCGTTATTAAAACATATAAAAAGACATAATAATCATGAATGAAACGATTAACTTCATATGTATCAAATTGGGTCCTGCTGGGCTCCTTGCCGGTGATCCTGTATTGCTGGGTCGTGTGGGGGTTGCGTTCATTGAACGCCGCATTTTCATGGTGAGCTTGTTTGTTTGTTTTCTGTTGTTGTTGTTTTTTTTGTTTGTTTTTTTTTGCTTATCTGCTGTTGTATTATTGTAATTATATTAACGGCTTTTTTTACAAAAAGTTGGCAGTTCTTTTCATTCATATTTAATATCCGATTACAGAACACTATACCAGATCCGGAAATTATCGTAACAACTATATTTATGAAAAGATTGTTGTGTAAGTTTTATTATCATAGTGACATATTATTATATATGCAAAGATTTATTTACATAAATTGAGATTTATATATCCTTCGACTAGCGCACTGTATCATATATATTCGCCGTTTGTTTGAATATTCTCTAGAACATCGAGTCAGCAAATGTGCTTTATATCAAATATTATGCACTATTTTGATTTTTTTATGTTAATTCAAGCGACACTTTATCCGTAATATGTTTGATCTTTTTGAAAATTATATTTTAAGCACATTTCATGTTTGGTGGCATATGGAAAAAAAAATATCAAATGATCGCAAAAATTACATTTGCAAAAGTACAATGTGCGTTATTTCCAGCGTTATGACCAGTTTCCCATTAAGATTTTACTTTTTATGCATTAAATAAAATACTGAGAAGTTTTTCCGATTTGTAAAGAGTGTTTTAATGTTTTTTACATTGGTTCTTAAAGTTTTACATTGGTCCTAAAAGTATGTGTATTTCCTTTCTGAATACAGGATTTCTATTGATAACCAACGTTAATTACTTATTAGAATTGTCTTCGATTTCTTTGCAAACATAATTATTTATGATGTTAAAACATTTACGGACCTAATAAATGATACTTCCCCCTTGACATCAAATGCATTTGCCATGTTTCCCCTGAAAAACAAAACTCATATCAAATTAGATCAGTTCATTGCATGGTGATTCATGATCATTTTACAATAAATGCAAAATATTTTCACCTTTCTCTCATATTTTAATTATGGTTGCTGTTTATGAAAACTGCTTGCTTTCAAAGAGTAAAAGTAAGCCTTTGAGATACTTATTGTGAAAAAAACTTTTTACATGAGGCCCAACGTAATTATATTATTTACGTCACACATATTGATTTACTTAACATAATACAATTAGGGGACGAAAACATGATAGTATTTGTTAATAAGTAGTTATTACTTCTATTTATTAATTGAATGAGCCGTGATCAGAGACTGTATAATAAACTGATCGTAAAGCAGACCAGCACATTGTTTATATGTTCTTGTAGTAGGATGTAAGTAAGAGTTTCCTTAATAGTATTTGATAGCTGTGGGATTGTTTTGAAAAAGTGATTGACGACACTTTTGTAAATCTTGCATTTGATATTGCATTTTTCAAAGGGCAAAAACAGGAATTAATTAAATTTCAATAATATTAATTTAAGAAAATGCGTAAATGAAAACGCGCACCACCCCCTTTACAAGAGTGATGAACGGAAGAAAATAGAAACGTTATCATGCTATGCTGCTATGAAATAAAAAGTGATGCTTCAATCGTTCTGTTCTTGATTACAATCAAAACCATTTTCAATTCCACTGATGCGTATGTGTGTGCAGTTTTAAGGTCCTTTCCATTTCCAATTAGTTCGTTTGTACGGTACGAGGTCTGTCCCGATATTGTGACATTAATACCATGGCAAATATAAGAATTGCGACGCACTCAAAACATGGAATACGACGATATACCTACATTAGGCGCCTTAAGAACTCTAACCGGTATTCAACGTATAAACGGTAGCGTTTTACCCATAAATTGTCAAAATGGATATCGTTATTTTTTTCGTTTATTCCTTTCTGTAGTGCAGAGGTCTCGTATAAACATGATTATATACAAATTCTTCCGATATTTTGCTAAACTGTAAAGTGATTAAGTACCTTAGTAGAGTGATATGTACATAGCAATGATTCATTATTCAATATAACAGTTGGTGGGATAATACTTCGTTACTGTAATGTAACTTTAGGAACTCGTTATTGATTTAAATTGGAACATAACGATTATAAATTAAAATCTACATAAATTTCAGATTGATTCTTATTTATCATCTTTGAAATAATTGTTGTCTTTTTTACTATAAACCAATTAAAAATAAAACATTTTTTACCTTATGATTTATCAATTGTACACGTATGTTGTTAAGAAGGAAGGACAATTTTCACAAATATAACGAATTAAGAGAAAAACATGTATAAAAAGAAACATAAAGAAGATGATTCCTTTTAATTACGGACCGTTTAATTACAAGAGAAATACACCGTTATTCAACGTATAAACGGTAGCGTTTTACCCATAAATTGTCAACTGAATATAAATCTAATATACAATACTTTTTCACTCAGTATTCTTAGAAATTCACTGCCTTAACATTAACAAACCTCATCACCAGAATAACAATACGGTACAGGAATTAGAAACATCGTCTTCATACAAGTTATCTCTTAATCGGGTATAAACTATAGCCTTTTTATTAACATTATTGCATGAAGCAATTTATATACAGCAAAGAATATCATTATGCATGATATGGAATACTTATCAATTAGAAAAATAAGTCTCGCCATAGATGTCTTTTGATACACTGATACAAACATCTCTAACTCGAGACAGAACTAAATCTACTTGGATGCACTACAAGATGGGTTTGACGATTGGTAAATATCCTTTTTCCTTAAGGAAGTTGCCATATCTCTTATGTAAATGAAAGATGCAACTGATTGGCAGAATATATGTATATGGAAAAATATATATGGTTACTTATATTGCATCATCATTCAAATCGCTCAAATAAATCTTGAAACTTTAAGCTATGATTTAAACATTAACTTTTACAAAGACAATGTAGATTCGAGTGTTAAAAATATGAACGAAAATAATGAAAGTTTAAACATTATTATAACCGACACTAATGCTATGAGCCTCTGGAATAACAATACTTCTAGACATTTTAAATATTAACACACGATCAACTGATTTGATACAATATGCATCACAGTCGAATTACAGCATGCTGTGCCCCATTATACTCATTACTTACAAATTGATGCTAGAGTTATCCTCCATGTAAAATTGTATTGTTAGGCAATGACAAGTGTTTACATGGCGTATTTATTTTGCTCAACATAGTTTAATACCTTATAACAAACAAATTTCAACACGAATTTTTGAGTTAAGAAGTAGGCTAAACGTGTATCGTAAAAAAGACAGAGAAATTAAACAAAATGTACGGATAATTTCCATCATTTTGTTATAATATTTTTAACTGTACGTATTATTTTGTATACTCATGTCTGAAATTAAAATTTAAAAGGAAAAGTAAAAATACACATACATTGATTTACACAAAGGTTATTGACTATTACACGTCGATCATTAGGATATTTATAAGGAACACTTTAGTCACAGTTCAATTTGTAGCCCATTTTGATATTTCCTTGATATATATGATATGGTACACTATAAACTGTTAATTTTCCTCAATGTTCATCAGTTATTACATTATATAAGGTCAACATAAAACACAGATCTTTAACATCACTGTCACATGTTAGAAGAAAAAAAACGTTTAATGAAAGCTATATAGAAGAAAGTTAACCTTTAACCCATTACTTCATATACACGCCTTTTAACGCCTTTTTCACCCCCCCCCCTTTTTGTTGTCTCAAATGATGAAAAAACGCCTTATTTAGGCCCCAAACACTTGTTTTTGTTTGAGAAATGTTGTTAAAAAAAGTGACCTCTTTTTCGGCGCGGCCCCCCAACCAAAAGATACATCAGGGGGTTGCCAGAAGGGGGATGTGCCCCCTTCTGTTTGGGGGGTTTGAAGGGGGGCGGAGTCCCCCTCATCGCCAAGAAAATTTTGGACTTGTGAGAGGCTGTAAATGACCCCAGATTGATCATAAGGTAACGTGTAACCAACGCTGAAAAGCATTTGACTCTATCTCAATCCATTGAAAAGTTGCAGCACTTTGAAATCAATTTTGATGGCAAAAATCAACGCAGAATAGTGATTTTTTGGCAATTTTGAGATGTCCCCTCGTTGCCATGGTAACAGAAAATTTAAGCCTGAGCATGTTGTTGCAAGGGCAATCGTCCAGTCAACATTTGTGCCAAGTTTGATAAGTGTTGAAGCAGTTTTTATAGTATTATAGCAATTTGAACTTGTAACGGGAGACTTTTCAATGAAAACAGCCATTTTTCACAAAATGCTCATGAAGTAATGGGTTAATGAAAAAAATAAAAAAATCTACAAAACAACAATTTTTTCTTCAAATTTATATGACAGGCCATGTTCAAACATGAAAAAACGCGATTTAGGGTAATTTCAAGCATTTTCATCATTTTCTGTTAACCCATTACTTCATATACACGCCTTTTAACGCCTTTTTCACCCCCCCCCCTTTTTGTTGTCTCAAATGATGAAAAAACGCCTTATTTAGGCCCCAAACACTTGTTTTTGTTTGAGAAATGTTGTTAAAAAAGTGACCTCTTTTTCGGCGCGGCCCCCCAACTAAAAGATACATCAGGGGGTTGCCAGAAGGGGGATGTGCCCCCTTCTGTTTGGGGGGTTTGAAGGGGGGCGGAGTCCCCCTCATCGCCAAGAAAATTTTGGACATGTGAGAGGCTGTAAATGACCCCAGATTGATCATAAGGTAACGTGTAACCAACGCTGAAAAGCATTTGACTCTATCTCAATCCATTGAAAAGTTGCAGCACTTTGAAATCAATTTTGATGGAAAAAATCAACGCAAAATAGTGATTTTTGGCAATTTTGAGATGTCCCCTCGTTGCCATGGTAACAGAAAATTTAAGCCTGAGCATGTTGTTTCAAGGGCAATGGTCCAGTCAACATTTGTGCCAAGTTTGATTAGTGTTGAAGCAGTTTTTATAGTATTATAGCAATTTGAACTTGTAACGGGAGACTTTTCAATGAAAACAGCCATTTTTCACAAAATGCTCATGAAGCAATGGGTTAAGACAAATTTTCAAGTCAGGGAGCAGTTGCCCTATAATTACTTACTGACTGTTATTAAGAATCTGCCGTAAATCAAAAACCTTTTCCCACCTTAACTGTCACGTCACACCGTCAAAAATCCCTTTAATAACATATTACTTGCTTCTGAAGTAAATATCACATCAATTTGTAATCTAACAGATGTTTATTCACAATACCATTACATATCTATTATGAAAAACTATATATTTGATAAAGAAGTATAAATAAAAACTTTATTCAGGACTAGTACAATAATCACATATGCACAACACGAGTACACCTATTACACATAATGCCACAGTGAGATAACATTTTATCTGACATTATTACTTTTTTCTGAGAACTAACAAATATTATGTAGTTTGTGATTAGAATTAAAAACCGTTCTAATAGAACCTAGATGATCCTTGTAAACAATATTCTTGGTAATGAACATCTACTAAAGTTCGTATGCTTAACATTAATAATAGTTACGTACATGCAGTTTAGAAGCAATATGTATGAAATACATTACGTATGGTTACAACTGCAACTTCAGGAAGTGATAGATATGTTTCACTTGAATGATAAGTGTACTTTATCAAAGCTGTAGGTCTTGTAGTTTTTGACAAGATAATTTTTAAAAAAATCGATAAGCCCCGTGGGGGCCCTTTTACCCTTTCTATGTTAGTGTAAAAAACACTTGACTTGATAACATGAAATGGCACATGCCATTTAGTCAATTTATGTAAGTAAATAATACTACACTGTACTTCAACATGAAGAAAGTTATCAATTAACCGTCAGTACTTAGTACGTAACAATACAAGACCGCACGAATTGACAAAATCATCGTTAATATAAAACTTGGTCCACTACATGCAACAAGTACTGCTGAGTTATTCTTTTGAGCTGAAAAGTAAACATCAACACACACTTGTTGAGTTGTAGCATTTGCGTTTTGTACTTGAGGATGAGCTGGTGATTTATGAAGTCCCAACTCATTTACTTTTGCATTTGACAACATAATTGCTGGGCAATATAACAATATTGACTCGTTTATATCTGCTGCATACTTGCAAAATGCAGAAACCATCTCGACACGAATCTCTAATGCAGAAGTGCGATAATTCTCAAACACCAGCGATACTAAAGCGTTAAACTTCTGGTTTCTGTATTTAAATTGTAGATTTTTTTTCTTTTGTATCGCTATTTTCCTAATCTTCTTTAGCATTGTATCGTGAGGACATCCTTCTGTCGCAAATAGCTCATATCTAAAGAAAAGATGTGATATTGAGTTATTGCCCTGAAAAACAGATGTCGTACAAACTCCACAATCATTGCCGATTCTCAGTTTGAGAATTAAATGATATGCAATGAATTGTAAGGCGATTGGATCTTCACTCATATTTCTATTTTGAATAAATACTTCGAAGTTAATAGCGAGTGTGTAACCTTCCACGTTACTAAAGAGTCCCTTGCAAGTTCCGTAGTATGGTATATGTCCATCCGGACAAAGAAGTTGTCTGCAGATGTTCTGAAAGATCATAAAAACACCATATGTATCTTAAGTATATAATATTGATTTCGATAAAAATGTAAATAACATTGTTCACCTTAGGCTATGTTACCTAACGTAAAGAAAATAATACTGAGAAATGAATATTTGAAGGCTAGATTTGTAACTCAGACCTTAGTTGTATCTAGGAAACTATAACTGTTCAATACTAATAATATGTGTTTGTTTATATGCATGCTTCATAACCTCTGATCTCCGTTCAAAATTCCATTTTGTTTACTTCTTTTTACAATAGTTTTATTGAAATATCACCGTTTTATGTTTAAATGTTAAATTCAGTTTACGTCGGTGTTAAAGGGCGTAGACAGTAGCTGATATTAAAATTTTGGAAAAAGCGTGGTCCTTTGGAAGCATATATCACAACAGGTCTGTACATGAAGGATAATGAAAAAGTGCAACATTCCATGAAATGGAGAACATAAGTTTTGCAGGCTCCATGAATGTTCAATGAAGACTAACGTTGATTTTCCATAGATTTGATCATGGAGAAAATACAAAAAAATATGCAAACTTATATCAATGGAACCAATGAAATATTGAACCATAATAGTAACGATATTTATAAAAAAATATTTTTAAAAGAACTGACAAGTCTTTGTGTTAATTCATGAATTTTAAAAGATTATGATTTATTTTCTATGACTTCAGCTTGTTTTTGTACAGGTAGAATTACTTGCGTACACATACAAAGGCAAAGAACGTAACACTGAGCGTATCAAACCTGTTCTGCTCAATCAAATGCAACTTTTCTCGCCAAATTTTGTGGACAGAAAGGAAATAGATCCTATTCGTTCTCTTCTTCAAAAATACGTTGATTAACTTACCATATATGGATCCCATATCTGAGTTAATTGACACCTTCCTCCTTCATTTGCAACTGTTTCTTCTGTCCATAAGTTGGCATCAAGTATAACAAAAAGTGAAATGATACCAGATTTATCGTCTTTTCTTTCATTAGATATCTCACAAGTATCAACTTCTTTGTGAAAAAGCGAATTCACATTACAGAGATAGCAATAAACATTAGCGTAATAATTACCACCTGGAAAATTCATAAAGATTGTATTCCGGTCGATATTATTTGCCTTACATCCTTCATCGAGTTCTTTGTTATAGAAATCCCACTTGCCTGTAATATTACACGTTGTAATTGTTTCTGATTTTGGAACACAATGTGACATTCCCTTTATCTTTGTTTTCAGGTGAACCATCAATGAACAGTTTTCCATGGCATATTTTTCCCGTTGCCTTTGAGTTGAAAGCTTCGCCATAGACAACATGTCCTTACACACAACTCGTAGGTTCAACCTTTCGTAGTTACGGATACCGTTACATTCAGCACAATGTTTATTTCTGTATACCCTGCCTGTCCTTGTTTCAGTGACCATCACATAGTCTTGAATCTCGGTTGGCTGGTTACACTTCTGGTAGGATGGATCTTCCGCAAAGTTAGGACAGGAATCTATGACATGATACCAATTATCGTCGAATTCTGTTCGAGGAACTGCAACATCTTTTCCAAAGTCCCACAAATGCCTACAAGGATACTTCGGTCCAAACTCCCCAGATAGCGGCATGTCGGGACAGCAACTTCCGGTTTCCACGCAATCGCTTTCACAGGAGCATTCCTCACAGCAAGGTCCGAATTTTTCATATTGAATTTCCTGATATATTGTACAAAAAGATCACATTTACCTGTATAAGCAATGATAATTTAACCAAATATATTTATATTCTTGTTATCTAAAAACAGCAATTCAAAAATTCTTTCACTAGCGGCATTGCTCCACCAGGCCATACACACAAATGACTCAAGTTGTTTATTTTTTTCCAAACGAACAAGGCTGCATGAGATAGGTATTCAATTTTCCAAAACAGTTATATACAAAATCAAACTAAATCTAATATTCATCCAAGAAAAAGCAACATCACACATGCTGTATATTTTGTAAATTTAGGTTCGTACTTATATCTTGAAAACACTACATTACACATTCATTGGTTTGTAAAAGAAACCAAGGCTATATCTTTGACATTTTAGTGGAGACTGATTTAACAACCTATGCAAGCGGAAAGCAAGGTTGTTAAAACGTGTCAATATAAAAGACAAAATATGTAATTTACCTTTAATGGATCGGAGTGGCAGAACTTGTTGTACGGACAAAGATTCCTTATACTAAGTGCATGTCCCGAAAATGATGACGTCCTCGACTCGTTGACATCGCATTTTGCAAAGTAAAATGTGTAGAAAATGAAGTATAGTAATATATACATATTGTATATATTTAATCCATTTTTCTTAAACATTAAATAAAGCAAAACTATTCAACTAAATGTTATGTAAATCTGCGCATCGATAGTGTTGTGATAAAAAGAAGCCTTTATATAGTATCATCCGTTATTTTAAGTCTGTCAACATCACGACAGATTATATTCATAGACATATTTCCTAGCCAGGTTGGCGATAACAACACATTTTTTGTCGCCTATAGTTTCGTCGCGTTTAGTTTCTTGCGCTAAAAATTGACAATGACGCGACAGTGCTAAACCATTTATCATCTCTTTAAGCCATACCCATAGTTAAAACATAAGTAAGTCACTAAAATCACAAAGGTTTGATTTTGATTCTTGGTGATAATATTTATTTTCGTTTTGTTATTTTGTTAAAGTAAATAGTTACGATTTAAATAACAATAATTTATGCACGCATCCTTTTTTGGTCCTATTCAATAGCTAAACCTTTTATTAGATAGTTCTTTATCAAACAGTAAATGATTCCTGAATAAACATTTAACATACATTATAATTTTTTTAGAATATTTGCATAAACATAAGTGCTTGATCTTAAAGAGAAAAGTATAATGATGGAAATATTTTGCTTAATCTTAATGTTAAAAATGATATCAGATTTGTGTGTAAAATTGATTATCATATTACAACTGTGTGTGATACTTCATTTTGAAACGGATCTACATATTAAAAAGATTTGTCGAGTTACCACCATTGTTTTAAATAAAACAAATCAAAAGAAATGACAGAAAAGGGCAATTGTCAGAGGAGAACCACCTTTATAATTAAAAGTAGAAATAAGAGAACAAACATTAATAAACTTTCTGGGTATATGTCAAAACATAAAGATACGTTCGCTCTAAGAGACCTTCAAATAAAGCGGTTTTTTGTTAATATGCTATCGGGAATGATAACCTAAACAGTTTTTACTCGTCCTCAATGTTATTTAATATATTTTAGATCAAAATAAAAATTCGGTTAATCACGTTCATATATGTTAAAAGCACCACGTACAGATATATTTGAAGTCAACAAATAAAAAAGATTTTGAAGTAGCGCATGAACCTGTATTTTAAACAGCCTTTCACATCAAATACATTAAGTCAGATAGTCCTGAATCAGATAGGGCATGGTATCGAAGAGTAGCATAATATATCCGGAGGTTCTTGGAAACTAAGAGCTAAAGTTAAACTGGATACGGGCTATAACGCATTGTATTTGACAGCTAAACATAGTTATAATATATCAAGGCATTTTCAAATACGAAAAACAACATAACGAATTTTTTACAAAAGATTCAAAAGTTACAAATATCTTTATTTGTGTTCTAAGGCATCCAAAATACGTACACAGTATACATACAACAATTTTGTAATACGGTTGCATCACCTTAACAATATCTATAAGAGTAAACAAACACTATTTGTTTATATTATCTAATAAAACATATACATAAAACATAAGCTTCCTTCATGTGTTGTATAACGTGTACTGATTTATACAGAAAATCATGTAAATCTTTTCTGCCAAAATACCAATAATTAAATAGATAATAATCACGGATGTGCTTGTATTTTTTCATATAAAAAAGCATGGAACTCACAATCTATATTATCATTACAAGTTATACACAGAGGTTCTTATTTTGGGATATTACAATGTCTGCCTATATCTACACCTAATTTGTGGTTGGAGCAACGAAACTTACAAAACGCCTTTTTATGTTTAAATGGTATTTCTATTTATAGGTATCATTCGATATTTAAAGGTGATTTAAATTTATAACATTGAAAACATCGACTAGAAATCGTTATATGTTTATACCATTGTACAACATTCGATTAGTCTTTGTTTAAAATGTCGCCAATTTCTTGAGATATCCAGACAAAACCAAAAACCATGCCTAAAGAGTACATATTTATTTATTAACACTTATGGTAATGAATGCATTAAATACGTTCCCACTTAATTACATTTTATTTATTTTTATTTATATTATCAGCTTGCAGACATATTACCAGACGTTATAGTGTTTTTAACTCAATATTTCCTTGTCAATGTGTATCATTTATCCTCTGTGTCTTTACTCAATAATATTTATATCTAGATATTTCCTTATATCTTTGATACAGTCGTAATCAAAGCCTCCACTGAAAAGAAAGCGATCTGTCTAATATAGGCAACATAAATCTTCTCATTAAGAACGTATTTATTGAACAGAATATGCATTAATCACACTCCCAGGAACTTAATTACATGACTTAGATGGTAATTATGCTGTTGTATGGGCTGAAGCAGAACACATTATATCAATAGCATACACCACTTTAAAACAGACTACGTGGTGCATTATTTTGCTATACAAGCTGTTACATTTTTACATACTGATTGTCAGAGGGAACATGGACTTTAAAGATACATGTAATCTGTTTCAAAAAAAAAATACACGATAACTGATTTGAAAGAAATCATTTTCTATGGAGAAGTATGAACTGACTGTAAGTTCGTCGTACCATTGTAGGTGATTTTCTTGTTGCTCTGTTCTCCTTTAAGGCATCAAGTATTTTTATTATGGTCATTAGGCTGAACCTTTATGTATATACTTCAATGATAATTTATGTGTTTCATTTATTTCGTCTAATGTACCAATGACAATAACTATAATTTCTTTTTGCGGAGATTCATTCTATTTACACTGTATAGTTATATAAAAATATTGGCGCCTAATACCGTTTTAAACTCCCCAGTAAAGTTATCACTCCTGAGTGTTCCAAGCCGTTTACTTCTTTGTGTTCTTTCACATGTCTCACATGTATGTATTGTAACATGTTTTAAATTGTTATATTTTCGTTAACTGTAAGTATGTTTTTTCTTTCCCACCTCTTATCCAATTTTGTGCACTATGATTTTCTCCCCCGGACTTAACAATTTCGTCCATAAACATGCACGATCAAACTGAGCCTGCAACATTTTCAGTTTTGCCGTTTTGAACTGTTTTTTAGGAATTCCTACTGTCTCTCTTTCATCATCACATCAGCGTTGTTTGTGTCGTGTGGAGTCCGTAAATTGTCGCCCGTCATTCAATCAGACATGTTATGTTTCTGATCCTAAAAGATATTTCAGTACGACATGTTGTTATGCTTCAATTACTTTTAGTGTTTTACTTTTTTCTATTTGCTTGATTCCAATATTACTACTTGAATGATGTTGCAAACAATTTTTAAACATTTATTGCATTCTCTTTTTAAATTTCTCTTTTTTACGTGCCTTTAAATTTTGAAGGGCTCGGGCCCGGTTTGCTTGCACTTTTCCAACCGTCCATAACCGATCAACCCCTTTCCAAAAAATTTTAATGCCAATTTTTTTGGAATCTTTCAAACTTTCATTAAAAAAATTTTTTAAAAAAAAATTTTGTTGTCGCCTTAAAAAACCCAATTTATTCTACAGTTTCATTAAACCTTTTTTTAAAAAAGTATTGTTGTAATTCTCATCAAACATTGTTTATAAATTACGATTTTAAACGGAAACCCCCACGGTATCATTAAAGTTCGTATACGGAATTTTAACATGCAAACGAAGAACTATAATCAGTTTGTGTATGTGCTACATCACAGTGTTATAAGTTGCTATATAAAGAACACAGCAAACATGAGATTTTCATGTGTAAGCACACTTTAACCGTTTTAGCTTCACGGTGCACTTGACATGGGCGTTTAGGAAACAGTAATCATCTCATAAAAGTATTAAATTTGAATGAAAACATCCGATACAATGCGGAAATATAACGTTTTATTAGGACTGCTACTTATAGCCATGTTGGTTGGTTTAATATTGATGTACGGATGATCGAAGGCGGAGTTTCTTATGCAAACAGAAATTTGTACTTCCGATTTCGCCACAATGAGGTCCGCAGATATTATTTATGATTATAAACTCATTTTTTGTCTTGAAACCATGATAATATCTGAAGTCAAAATGAAACGCAATTTTATTAAATGAAATGTCGCTATTTCTGTTTTTATGTAGCTTAAGAATTATGTTTTTCTCTATCATAATGTTTTAATGGTTGACAGCTTGTTTCTATTTTTAGATATAAATCAACCCTCTTAGATTTATAAACAGATAAAGTTTGCCTTTGAATGATCCTGCAATAGGTACAAACACAGTGTTTATCGTGACAGAGTGAGCATTCCCTCTAACAGTCAGATGTCATTTTTTGAGAATGATTGGAACGACCAATTTTTGACATATATAACGACTCCGAGAATAAGTGCATTTCAGCAGTGTTTCTCTATGATTTTCCATTTTAAATGTCACACAAAATCCTGGCAATTACCGGCCTAGTAATGGTCAAACAATGACTGCAGTGCCCAAACAACAGTTTCATTTAAAGCAGGGAATGTATATTATTCTGTAATATTTGTGTATTTTCTCAAAACACATTCTTCAAAAAATTGTTTTTAATTAAATTAATTCGTATGAGCTACTTTTTATCAAAAGTATAGTTTTGCATGAATTGCCTTGATGTCTTAGTTAATAACAGCAGTTTGTTTAACAAAATTATGACAAATTCTAGTTTCGTCCAGTCTGCTTTCCTCGGCATTTGTGAAACGGCTTCTACATATTCCACATAACTTTATATGTGTAATTGTAGCGACTAATAAACATTGAGCTAAAACTAAAAATAATGCTGAATTAGTAAGAATTGCAACCGTTCGCCGCGACTCTTTTGATCATGAAAGTGCTATAATAAGCATATTTTATGGCTAAGATTTTAACAAACATAAGTTCTTTATTAGGTTTATTCTGACTCATTAACTTTCAAATCTGCTTATATACAAATACGGCAGATACTGGTATTTCTAAATCCAACGGTATCTTACCAACTATACTCAGTTACAGCCGAATGTAGTACATTTTATCATCAAATGACGTTGTGTGATTAATTTGTATGATTTATATTCCTGCCATGGTATTTATTTAAAAAGAAATGCTTAATCTAGTTAAACTGCACGATCTTACATGAAATGTAGGCTTGAACAGCACGAGTATTTTGATGTATTCTACCTTTAAATTTCTTTTTAGAAAACAGTTTGTAATTATATAGATAATGTTCATCATTAGTTTAAAATAATGTAGGATTGCTTGTCATATATACGGGAGAAAAAAGCAACAATGAAACGTGTATGACATTGAAAGGTCCGACGCGCTTAGTGGTATATATTTAATATCTATTTAAATATTATAATTCATTGTCAGTATAATTAGGAAAGTATTTTCCCTTTACTGTTGAATGTGCTTCAAAACATCGGGCCAATTATTCATAATCAGACAGGAATATCATGAATTGAAAATATTTCTATCACGACGAAAACAAAGAAAGCGGTGTTATAATTCTATGATTAGTATTGAATGTACTTATGAAGTACAATGTACTTAAGTACTAATGAAGTATTAATGTACTTACATTGAAGGTTCCATGATAACCGCCGTATGAACACATCTGCGGATGTTTCTAAATTCAAAATTTTACCATTTCATGTTTAAATGTTGAATTCTGCTTAAGCCGGTGCTAGGGGGCGTGGACGGTAAATTGCACTTTCCAGTACCGTCCATGAACAGGCTCAATCAAACCGAGCCTGCAACATTTTCAATTTTGTCGAGTTGGGCTTTCTTTAGGGATTCTGTATTTATCTATTTTATGGTCACATCCGTGTTATTTGTGCCGTGTGGCGGCTGTAAAAAGTCTCCCCGTACATTTAATCAATGATGTTATATTTTCGATCCTTAAGGATTGTTCAGCACGACATTATTGTTGTGCTTGTGGTATTTTTAGTTTCAACTTTTCGGCATTTTCTAGTTGGGTGGTTCCAATATTCCTACTTGAATAATGTTGAATCACCCTTAGGATATGTTGCCTGCTTTTTAAATTTGTCTTTTGACGTCTTATCTGTGATATGCAGGCTTCATAACCTCTGATCCCCTTTCAAAATTCCATTTTATTTAGTTCCGCCCATTGTTTTCTCGTTTAGGGCACACGCTTTTTATTACTTGGGACCATACGCCGCTTTTCATGGAATGGCACGGTAGTGTCACATTGAAGGTTCCATGATAACCGCCGTATGAACACATTGCGGATGTTTTCTAAATTCAAAATTTTACCATTTTCATGTTTAAATGTTGAATTCTGCTTAAGCCGGTGCTAGGGGGCGTGGACGGTAAATTGCACTTTCCAGTACCGTCCATGAACAGGCTCAATCAAACCGAGCCTGCAACATTTTCAATTTTGTCGAGTTGGGCTTTCTTTAGGGATTCTGTATTTATCTATTTTATGGTCACATCCGTGTTATTTGTGCCGTGTGGCGGCTGTAAAAAAGTCTCCCCGTACATTTAATCAATGATGTTATATTTTCGATCCTTAAGGATTGTTCAGCACGACATTATTGTTGTGCTTGTGGTATTTTTAGTTTCAACTTTTCGGCATTTTCTAGTTGGGTGGTTCCAATATTCCTACTTGAATAATGTTGAATCACCCTTAGGATATGTTGCCTGCTTTTTAAATTTGTCTTTTGACGTCTTATCTGTGATATGCAGGCTTCATAACCTCTGATCCCCTTTCAAAATTCCATTTTATTTAGTTCCGCCCATTGTTTTCTCGTTTAGGGCACACGCTTTTTATTACTTGGGGACCATACGCCGCTTTTCATGGAATGGCACGGTAGTGTCACATTGAAGGTTCCATGATAACCGCCGTATGAACACATCTGCGGATGTTTCTAAATTCAAAATTTTACCATTTCATGTTTAAATGTTGAATTCTGCTTAAGCCGGTGCTAGGGGGCGTGGACGGTAAATTGCACTTTCCAGTACCGTCCATGAACAGGCTCAATCAAACCGAGCCTGCAACATTTTCAATTTTGTCGAGTTGGGCTTTCTTTAGGGATTCTGTATTGCAATTATAATGATTTAAAAATATCAATCGACATACAAGTATAAGAAATCTTTATATTGGAGTTGTTTCCTATACACATTTTAACAAGGATATACACTTTTCCAGCGTGCGAGAGGGTTTACGGAAACATATTAGCTGGCACTGAGGTGTAATGTTTTAAGATGAAATGGATCCAGTGTAACTAAAGTAATGTTTCAAGCTCTTTCAGAACTAGATTTTTTTTTTCATATTTATCTAAGATGTTTTTTAGTCTATTTAAAGTTTGAAAAATGAAATTGGATATTTTGCCCAAAAGAATTTTATCGAAAAAAGCTGCAATTTTCATTAATTTTTTGTGATTTAGTTCCTTTTCCGGTTTTGAATTTAATTAGATTGTCTTTTTTCTAGCTTCATATAAGCAAGAATTGTCATTTACAACAACTTCGTAAGATGTATTATTATTTCAGTAAGAATAAATGCTCTTGCGTAGGCGAAAGAAACCCTAAATTAACAGCTGTATTTATCAGGCAAAAAAACGTATTTATCTTTATCTGATAAATGTCGAATTAGATAAATATGATGCTAAATTAAACGCAAATAGTCCTTGTCATACATAAGATTTATATACAGTCATATCTAGATTGTCTAGATATATAGCCCCATTTTCTATTAAAGAAAATCTTGATAAATGTTAAAAAATGAATTACAAACTTAGATGTTTGCATTCGATCATTAACCTACAATGATAGGGTGACACTTAGTTTATAAAAAGCTGAAAATATTTTTCTATCAGTAAAAGCTAATAATTTCGTCTTCAATAGTTTCTGTTTTTATATAGTTCAATCGTTTAAGATTTAACTCCTTATTTTATCGAAAAACAATTTTATAACGACCCATTGGTTGGTTTCAATTTCATAACCTATATAAGAAGCTGAGCGGCGTTGCAGTGGTCTCTTTCGGATAAAAACTTCGAAGAAGGTAGCATGTAAACTTCAAATGATTTCAACTTGTCATAATAATTGTAATCTATCTTTACTTAATTAAAGCCATTGTCAACATTTTGTAAAACCTTAAATAAATCATGTAAACTAGATTTGTCTTCTTGTTTTGTGTTGGAATAAATCAAATTATTCATATTTGATAATTGTGATATCTTTAGTTATCAATTGCTTCATTACGTTTTATATTTTAATGACACTACTACAGGTCAAATATAATGAACTAAAATACCACTGACGCTCCTACTCAAAACAATAATGTCTTGCTGAATGATCTTTAAGGATCGAAACCATAACATCTTTG
The DNA here is from genome assembly GCF_026571515.1 of Ruditapes philippinarum. Lineage (NCBI taxonomy): Eukaryota > Metazoa > Mollusca > Bivalvia > Venerida > Veneridae > Ruditapes > Ruditapes philippinarum. The sequence continues at coordinate 121,065 of NW_026856836.1, read as the reverse complement.
AAGGTATGTATGAGGCGACTTTTTTACGACCTCCACACAGCACAAATATCACCAATGTGGCAAAAATATAGAGAATAAAAAAACATATTCCCTAAAAAAGACGCACAAAAAACAAAATGTAACAGTTTGCCGGTTCAGTTTGATTGAGCTGTTAATGTACAGTACTGGCAGTACTGAAAATTAACCGACCACGCCCAGTAGCACCGGCTTTAGCAAAACTCGACATTTAAATATGAAAGTGATGAAGTTTTGATTCAACAAACGTCATACAGCAATTATCATGGAACTATTATATCATTATTGTTGTCTGTAGGTTTGGTATATTATACGAAATATATAATAATTACAAATAAAATATACATCATGTTTACGCTTTATATCTGATTTACATCCGAAATATTTATATTATGAAAATAAGTTTGTAGGGTTATACATGAATGTTTTGCATTAATACAGTTTTACTTAAAAACTCATTGATAACATTATATATGTAAAAATCATACACAAATGATAAGTATATAAGTTAACCAAATCAAAGTCTGGAAAGACGTCGCATAACCTTAAACTTAGTGTCGGTCTGTCTTAAAACCCCATAAAAAATTTTCCAAGGCAACCAGATTTGTTTTTACAAATATACAATAATGACTGTTGATAAAAACGTAAATATATCGTGCTTCTTCCTTGCATAACGCAGGAGTTAATATAATAGGAAAAGTTAATTAACTCAACAGGGTCACGTGTCACAACACTCCTTCGGAAAAATCCTGGTATCCGGTAGACCTGAGGTCGTATATCAGTTTTTGTCAATGAGTAGGTCCTAATCATATTTCCAGCTAAAGATTAAATCGATATATTGGTCATCATATATATTATAATCAATTATAATTTGTAGTGCCACAAATTCCTACAAACATCAAAACCAATGCAGTTTATTCGTTTCTCTCTATGTATGATACGATCCCGGATTCCGTGCAGTCCGGATTACAGGCTGGGATATTATACCTTACAAACACGTGGTACCACAAAAAAAACGGATGAAAAAATTTCGTTTTATAATAAAACAAGGTATTTCCCGTTAGCGATATAGCAGATTGATTGTTTTCAACGCCAAAATGTAGAAATATGATTTTTTTTTAAAGATTAATTTCGATTTCTTTCAACTATATAATTTGATTGATGAAGAATATTGAAATATTAGTAGACTGAAGTTTTTATGGTATCTTCTGGAGACTTGCTGCTTTAAGAATAACAATCTGCTTTTAAACACATGAAGTTAAACAGATAAAATGGATAGCACCGAACTGTATTGTAGTCATTTCTATGCAATTGTGACAAAACTTTCCAGGGATAAAATTTAAAAGATTTTATCTAAATCTCATTTAAGTCATTGCATGCGACCTGTAAATACCGAATTAAAGATATAAGTCGCTTATAAACGTTCATTAAGATTTAAATGCCAGCTATAAGTATAGCTTTTTCATGAGAAGACTATGGATCTTAAGTTACTACCATTTGATCAGCGTGTATGATTAAACGTTTGTTTAGTGGCGTTTCAATTATTGCTTACAGATAAAATAAATTGGAAATTTAAATTTAAGATCAAATTTGTATGAATGTAATTTACAAAACATCTTTAAGTATAGAAGCATAAAAGTTTAACCTATATCTTAATAATCTTTGATACCAGCTTTAATAAGTCAGGCGATCTTTTCATTTTTGTAAGACTGATATTTCATACAATTTAATCTTTCCAAAATAATTGCTATCAAATCTATTTCCTGCTTTTACCTCTATTAAATCACAACAGAAAACGAAACACGCCTTGCTCAATTTATCCAAGACCAACTGAACAAAAATATTCAAATAATCATATTATCAGCAAAAAAATGAAAACGGCAAACAGTACGAGTCGAGTTTTCAGGATACCTTTATTTGTAGCCTTGAAACAAATTTGACATCAGAAGGTCATCAAGTTGGCATAAGACAATGCCTTAGAATAAATATGAGGCTAACATCCAAAAGCAAAGGAATTTAACCAAATGCAGCTGGATATTTAGAGGACAACCATCGAACGCGGCGTTCAATAAACGTCTCCGCCTTTTCTTGTTGATCTTGTTTAACATATTTTGTGAATACTTCACACTTGGTCCTCCTAAAATCCATTATGAGCATACTAAGCGGCTTGGTTTAGAATATCTGATAATTATTATAAACACCATGACAGACATAACCTGTCATAACTTGATCAGTATGATATTGAATGTGTTTTGTCATACCAAAGGCACAGTATTAATGATTTATGAGTTGAGGAAATAGGACAGTTTTGAAAAACACATATTTTAATAAGCAATACATACAAAATGTTAAAATCTGGAATGTAATAAACAAAAGCAAAGGAAAACAAGAATAGCTGAACGAAACACTTATCAGAATATTTTTACCATCCAACTACTATGACCTGGAGTATTTAATTTAGTCATCAAACAAAAGCCGAAAATATTTTAATAGATCAAAAAATGCTTTTTAATGATTGAATTATGAATATAGTATTCAAATTTTCAGTCAAGCTGAAATTGTCTTCCTTTGTAGATTATGTAGCCTTGCAAATGTGAGATATATGTTTTTCATTTTCGTGTATTTTGTCGTATGATATGAGCTGTGAAAGGATTGTAATTATCAAAATATTGTGTGAGTACTGTCACTTGCCCCTCCTAAAATCCACGACTTGATCAGGTTTTAATATGAGAGTGGCAAGAACTGATAAATAGTTCGTCGCACAGCGGGTTTTTGTTGTTTTATTTTGTTGTTGTTGTTTTTTTTTGTTGTTTTTTGTTTGTTTTTTGTTTTTTTTGTTTTGTTTTTTTGTTGTTTTTTTTGTTGTTTTTTGTTTGTTTTTTGTTTTTTTTGTTTTGTTTTTTTGTTGTTTTTTGTTGTTGTTTTTTAATATATCCGTGGCAAAACCAATGTGTCTAATACTGCCACTTCTTTCTAAATATGGATCTATACTATGCTGTGCTGTTCTGTGCTATGCTGTGATGTGCTATGATGTGCTGTTCTGTGCTGTGCTGTGCTGTGTTATGCTATGCTATGCTATGCTATGCTATGCTATGAAAATCAAGAATCGACATAAATAAATTCTTAATACGAACATTTAATACCTACATTTTCGATAGGTAAAAACATAAAAACATTCAATACTTGGCCGCCATCTCTCCAAAATGTTTGAATACGTGATTACAAGATTGACCACTGGTTACGTCCAATATTGGTTTTGCAGCCGTGTATGATTTCAATTGAATAAGTATAATTAACACGATATTTTACACTGTTTTGATATGAATACTAAGGACTAGGAAAATGACAACCATGCTATATAGATAAGTTTGGATCCAATAATTACTTATATTTGGAAGCACATGGTACAATCGCTGGCAGTTTATTGGTTACATTATATTGTTAATTTCATCTAAAAATAACTTAATTATCAGGTTGAATGATTTGACCTTTACAAAACATATTTCATTGGTCTAAATTTATTTATGCATCATATTGGCATAACAATTTGTTATTGGTCGTTTATATCATTGGCGGTAAAATATTTTCTTTCTTTTCTCCTTGACAATATTTGTCATTCTGTATAAGTTGACCATTAGGATCACATGTTTTTTAAAATTTAAATTTTTAAAAATTGTGATCCTAATGGTCAACTTATAAGTTTGGTTATATTGTATAAGATCTAGCAGGATTTTTGTTAGCAGACTATTAAACTGGCTTAAAGAATTATATTATTTTCAACCACATGTTTATGTTACTATTCCGTCTGAAGTTAAAAAAGATATTCTCTGGTGGAATAATTTTTTACAATTATATAATAGAGTTTCCATTATGTTATATGAAGACTGGTCGAATCCCGACGCCATTTTTTCTATCGACTCGTGTCTTGTCGGTTTAGGTGGATTTTTTAAAGGAAAATATTTCCATTCTGTTTTACCTGAAAAAAAATTGAATAGAAACCTTTCTATGTCTGTTTTAGAACTATTTGGTGTTATGATTGCATTAAAACTTTGGTCGTCAGAATTTAAAGGTAAAATAATTGTTTTTAATTGTGACAATGTAGCAGTCTGTACAATACTTAATTCTGGTAGAGCTAAATGTTCTTTGTTACAAGAAAGGTTAAGAGAAATTTGTTTTCTAACTGCTAATGCTCAATGTGAAATAAGAGCTGTTCATTTATCTAGCAAAGAGAATCGTATATCAGATTGTTCGTCACGTTGGTATTAAAATGATAAATCTCGAGAAGAATTTTTTGATTTGACAAAGGAATTTCACTTAGTACATTATGAAGTAAAAAATCAAGACTTTAATTTTGTAAATACCTGGTGAATTCATTGTTATTTTGTTTTATTTGCAGACCTTCAATTGAAGTCTCTCAAGTCTGATTTGAGATTATCAAATATTTCAGCATATGCTGAAGGCAGTAGAAAAAACTTTAAGATTCAGTGGGAATCTTTCATGTTATTTTGCTTGTACTTTGATTTGTGGTATTTACCTGAGTCTACAAACACAATTCAGTTGTATTCACAATTTCTTAGTCGTTCATTCAAATCTGTAGCTAGTATTTGTAATTACCTTAGTGGTGTTAGAACTATTCATCAGTTATTGGGATATGATTTAACGGAAATGAATAATGTTTTGATTAATTTCACTCTTCGTGAGATTTCACGACTGAAATGTCATTCTGTTAGGCAAGCTGTACCAATAACTCCTTTGATACTGTATATAATGCATGATTCTTTAGATTTCAATGATCCAGAAAATTTTGTTTATTGGTGCTTATTTCTTTGTGCCCTTTTTCTTTTAGCACGTGAATCAAACTTAGTTCCCACAAGTCTTAAGGATTTAAGTAATCATAAATGTTTGTTACGATCTGATGTTTCCCGCTTTACTGATAATCTGATTGTTACTTTGAATTGAACAAAAACTATTCAGTTTGGAGAACGTGTGTTACAAACTCCTTTATTAAGATTGCCTGGCTCTTGTTTATGTCCAGTTTCCGCTTATAATAATATGTTAAAAGTTGTACCTGGAACATCATCAGATACTTTATTTATTTTACCAAATGGTAAACCTATTACTTATTATATGTACCATAATAACCTACGTTTAATTTTGAACTATCTTGGAATGGATTCATCTTCATATTCTTCTCATTCATTTAGTAAGACGTGGTTTTGCTACTTTAGCCTTTAAAAATAATGTCTCATCAGATGAGATTCAAATTCTTGGCGATTGGCGTTCTGATGTTTATAAACGTTATATTTCTCTTTCAATTCATGATAAAGTGAAGATTATTGAAGATGTTTCTCATGCCTTTTATATATGATTTAGATCTGCGATATATAGACTTTATAGATTTTTTTTATGTGTTTCAGAAAATGTAAAGATCCACCACTTCGTAAATGCACTATCGTGTCGGATTCTATTGCCAAAAATGTCTCCGGTATTTGGGACACGCATGTTACAGCCTTTCCGGGAATTAACATTTCTAGATTAAGTTATAGAATATCACAGGGTCATGTTGACTTGAGGTCCGATTACATTTTATTACATGTTGGTACTAATGACGTGACTGGTTCACATACTATAGATGAAATTTTATCTTCTTTCAATGATCTAATTTCTAATGTACGTCAACATTCTTCTGGAAATATAATTATAGTTTCAGCTATTAATCCTAGGCCTATTGATTTTGAGGTTACATGCAGCAGGGTCAAAATTCTAAATAACAAACTGGCTCTGCTATGTAAGGATAGGCATGTTTTGTTTATTCGAACATTCAAGCCCTTTCTTAAGTGTGGGATTCCTCGTCGGGAATATTTTGCTGTTAAGGATGGGGGTTTGCACTTGAATTTGGAGGGTACTGGGCGCTTCAGAGATTTATTAATACAATTTCACATTTAAAATAAAAGATTGTGGTAGTGCTTTACATTGTGTTGAATACCTGTTTATGTAAGTTAAAGAATAACTTGCAACAAGAGATTTTTGTTAGTATTTTAAATATAATAATAGTATATTTATCTCTTCAAAGACAGTATTTTAAAAGTCTATTGTCTTGGGTTTTCATAAATAATAGCTTTATAATGTTATTGTTCTTGTCTCTGCCTGGGACATATTATTTTCCAGGATAGGCTTCTTCTTACAAAATGGCTATGGCCACTTTGAAGATAGTTCTACTAAGGAGATGATAAAGTTAGTCTCTTAGTGAAATGTATTTTGTTCTATTTTGTGTTACATATGCTTTGTTTCTTTGTATGGCCTTGGGTTTGGCTTTATGGAGAATATTATATTTGAATGATTATAATTGTATTTGCAAGTTGAGTAACAGAGCATTTTGATTTGATGACTTATGAAAGTCACACATTGATAATATGATTATATGTGGTTTGTTAATTTGATATATGATTCAAGTGATCCATGGTACACGTATACCTAAATACATTCTTTAACATGAACTTTGCTTTTGTCTTTTACAAATGAAAACTTATAATTTTGTTTATTTTGATCTAAAAATAACTTTATTATCAGGTTGAATGATTTGACCTTTACAAAACATCTTTTCATTGGTCTAAATTTATTTATGCATCATATTGGCATAACAATTTGTTATTGGTCGTTTATATCATTGGCGGTAAAATATTTTCTTTCTTTTCTACTTGACAATATTTGTCATTCTGTATAAGTTGACTATTAGGATCACATGTTTTTTAAAATTGAAATTTCCCACCATACAGTACCCACCCTATAAAACATTTAGGTACTTTTTATATGAATATATAAAAATATTTGGATATTGGCTCATTCATTGATGTATTTCAGTGTATAAACTGCAACATGTGTTGTATATACTGTAAGTTGAGTGACATTTATGTTGTTATGGTAGAGCTCTATTATGTTGTTGATGTCTTTGCCTGAGACTCATTGAATCTCAGGAAATGCTAAATCTTGCAAGCTGGTAACGGCCAGTCTTGAAGATTATACTACTAAGGAGATGTTATGTCAATCTCTTAGTAGGTCTTTATGGAGAATATTATATTTGAATGGTTATAATTGTATTTGCAAGTTGAATAACAGAGCACTTTGATTTGATGACTTATGAAAGTCACACATTGATAATTTGATTTTATGTGCTTTGTGAATTTGATATATGATTCAAGTGATCCATGGTACACGTATACCTAAATACATTCTTTAACCTGAACTTTGCTTTTGTCTTTTATAAATGAAAACTTATAATTTAAGGTGTTAAATAAACATATAAGTCTCAATTATTTTCCTTAATTGTGTTTCTCTATAAGTACTATTTTACTTATTTTGACAGTTATGTACAAGTGTCGTAACACAATATCAATTATTGCAATCGTGTCATAATTATTTAAGACTTCAACAGTTGTTCAATATGTTTATGGATATTGTATTTAATAAGTTATTTCAAAAGTGATTATCACCTCATTTTTTATATGACCTTACCTGCACAGACACTTTGAGGAACTATACATTTCAAGATTATGAATAGGTTGACAAAATATGTACACATAATTAAAATGTTATATAAATAAATTATCGTAAAAAAACTTTTTGCGATTAAAATCTGGCAATAAGCACACCTTATTGTTATTATTGGTTAGCACTGTATCAGCTTACGGTACACTGATTAAGTGAATGTCTCTGAAATCGGAGAACGTATTTTCAATTTGACATTTTAAACTAGATGCTAATTTCATCGCCTTTCATTCACACAGATTAAATCATTTTGATTAGCATTTTCTTTTCTGACGCTTTTGATCACTCCATTCACGTTCGTGATAACCACATCAAATTACTTTTAATCAGAAACTTTCAGCTGTATTGCCTTATATCTTCCATATTGTTCAAAAACAATGATAGCACTTTTATTTATTTAGTATTGGGTTACATAGCTTCTTTACAATCTGTTTATTGTATATGCACTAAGTGTTTTATTTTAACTGGTTAATAATAGAAGAGGCAAGCGTTATCGTTAATACTACTGTTGAGGGCCAAAGTATTGCTAGTATCGATATAGTTACTATAAATTGTGTTTAAAAAAAAGTTTTAATAATTGGTTTTATTGTATAACATCATTCTTTTCAACATCTTTTCACAACTAGATAACGTTTCAATTAAAAAAGTAAGTCCGTCGCAATCTGTAATTGATGTGCGATCTGTCAAAAGAATAATAAAAAAGATAACGCCACATTTATCTCAATTTGTAGCTGTTAATATCTTTTCTCGCAAATATTGCAAAACACGCAGTTACAGATTGTGTATATAAGCAATTACATTTCCTTTTCATCAAATGTTTGTTTGATTTACATAATGAAATAAGCTATTTCTATATTTAACAAATGCCATATCAAACAATGTTTTTAAGAAGATCAGTATCGATAAAAAGAATATGACATAATTTAAACCAACAAATATGTTTATGTTACTATGCTTAGTTGTGAATTTAGTTTGTTTTACTGAGGGCAATGTAAATGAAACGATGACGTCATCATCTGAGCAGCCACTTAGTCTGAGGAATCTTTGTCCATACAACAAATTTTGTCTCTCGGACCCTCTAAAGGTAAATTATATGTTTTTGTTTCAATTTTTTACAAGTCTTAATATTTTGCTGTTAAGTTAACATTCTTAAATATATAAATATATATAAATTTCAAACAAATGTAAGATAAGTATAATATTAATAGCGTAACTGCAACACATATTTTCAAAATGTCATTAACAAAATTTAAGAAATATACACTCCTTCCAGTTACTTGTTAGTCCTGCTTTAAACTGAACCTGCTTAATTTGCGCAATGGTGCTTTGACTTTTTAGCAATCTATTAAAAGTTTTGTTCTTTTTTATTTTAATAACAATATACAAACATTGACCAAGATAGTCTGGTCAGACTACAAGTTATGGTCAAGTTGGTCTGGTTCAATACTAATGGCAAGCTAAGGGCTTAATACTCAGAACCTGCAGGTTATGGATTGAATATATTGAATGTATAGAACTCCTTTGATTGGAGATTTACTTTGTTTTTCAAAACTATAATAAAGGCTGTTCGGTGGTAGAGGTGATAAATGGTATTTAATGACACGGACGGGTTTTACTGACGTTGCTTGTTATATGACGAAATACGACATGAACACGATTTATCAAAACGGCAACACTACTTATTTTGTTATTTTCTTCCCTACCTTGATGTTAACTTCCAAACGTCGACAATGCGATATCATTATTTACTTCCAAATGCGAGAATATTGCACGAAGACACTTTACTTGATGTGAACCACCACAATGGGGCGAGAATATGGCATGAAGAAACTTTCATGTTTATAACTACCACAAAATGACGAGAATACGACTTGTTGTTACTACCACAAAATGACGAGAATACGACTTGTTGTTACTACCACAAAATGACGAGAATACGACATGAAGAAACTTTCTTGTTATTTACTACCACAAAATGACGAGAATTATCGTTTTGTTTACTACCAAAATGACTTAATGGGACATCTAAATATCGTTCGTTATATCCAAAGTTCGCTAAAAGCGAAGTAGCGACAACTTTCTGACTTGTTTGGGTGGATAAATGTGCCATGAAAAAGGCATACCTGTCACTGCGTACCGGTATAATCTGTATTTTACGGCAGCGGTAGTTTAATGCGGGCCAATTAATTGAACAATATATTATTTATATGGTACATTATTTAGACATGAAGTACTTGTCTATAAAGTGCTTATCATTTGTATTCTTTTACAATTTGTGTGTTGTTGTTTGGTTAATATTGCAAACAGAAAACCGGTTATTTGGTAATTGTCGGGTATTTACAGCAATTTATCAATTAAGGGTGCGAAATACAAATTTTCCGTAACAAGTAGGAAATTATGTTGTGAGAACATTTTATCAAATCTTTATTGTAACCTGTGCAGCACTCAATTGAATAATTATCGGACTGCTGTATTTATGTACTGATCTTAATCAAGAGCATCCCGATATTTCAACTATAACAGTTTGTTTTAACCGAGGAAATTTACATGTTTTTTGCCGTTTGAGACTTGACAGAAATGGTTCACTATAGCCGAAAATTCGTTATAAGTGAGTAGGTATCAAGCAATGAGTTTTGATATAAAATAAAGAAGAGATCGGCCAGGGATATCAGATTTAGTTCGCTATTAACAATAATTTGTTATAAGCGAGTTCGTTATAAGTGGAGTCGACAGTAATTCTTACCAAATTGCAAGGATAAGACAAGTAGATAATATCTTGTTGTAAACACCTATCAAAGATTTTACTATCCGAGATTATTGTTAACTACCCATATGATGAAAATATGACATGAAGACTAATTTTTCTGGTTTAGAAAATGACGACAATGTGACTGTTTATTTTTGTGGTTTATTACCTAAACGACAACAATGCGACATTGTTCTTACTTCCAAAATGACAATTATGCGACATTGTTGTTCTTTACCAAAATGACGACATTGCGACAAGGATTTAATTTCTTTGTGATTTTTGCAACATTAACAACAATGTGAAGTTAGATAGTTCTTGGTTGTTATTGACCAAATAAAAAACAACGCGTTATTTAGATGATAGTTTCTTTTGTGTTGTAATATGTAACAGACGGCAATGTTTTACGTAGATAATTGCCTTGGTAATCATGTACGACATTATGAAGACACTTTTAGTTAACACCAAGGCGGCAACGGGTAATGACAACGGGACAAAAACAGTAACTGACAGGACGGCAATGTTACAAACAACACTTTTCTCGCTTTAAAATTACCAAAGCAAGGAAATCATGATCATCTTTCTTAGCTTAACTGATTGATAAATTGAACTCGTTCCAATCACATGCATTACTCGAGATGATTAACCTGTGTCACCATATATCTGAGGCAAAAATATTTTTATCATTTTTTACTTCTTTCTATAATCTTTCAAAAAAAAAATAGGAAATTCAAGATGAAAGTTTACAGCCTTGTTGTGAGGATTGCTCTTGTGACAGCGATTGCTTTGAAACCGGAAGTTGCTGTCCCGACATGCCGCTATCTGGAAAAGTTGGATCGAAATATCCTTGCAGGCATTTATGGGAGTTCGGAAAAAATGTTATTGATTCAAAGGCAGGATATCACAATGATGGCTGGTATCATGTCATAGATGGCTGTCCTAACGTTGTTGAAAATCTCTCCTACAAAAGATGTTACCTACCAACACATATTCAGGACTATGTGATGGTAACTGACACACGGACAGGCAGGGTATACAGAAATAAACATTGTGCTGAATGTAATGGTATCCGGAACTATGAAAAGTTGAATCTACGAATTGAGTGCACTGACGCATTTTCTATGACAAATCTTTCAACTAATGAGGCAAGGGAAAAATACTTAATGGAAAACTGTTCATTGAGGACACATCTGTCAGAAAACATTAATGGTCTTTCACATTGTTTACCAAACTCACGTGTGATATCAACATGTAACGGAACAGGATCATGGGATAACTACAACAAAGTAATCGAGAATGGTTGTCTTTCCAACAGTTCAGACCGGAAAACAATCTTTAAGCATTGGAGAGGAGGTATTTTATCGAAGTATGACTATTATGCCAATGTGTATTGCTTCCTTTGTAACATAAATTCTCAAGTCCACAAAGTTGACACTTGCAAACGTTCTGGAGAAACCACAGGTACAAAAACTGGTGCGATCCCCTTTCATGTCATTCTTGATACAGGGTTATTTGAAGAAGATACTTTATTGTCTGGAGAAATGATATGTCAACCAACTGAGATATGGGATCCGTTTACAGTAAGTAAATCAAATAACCCTTGACAGTTATATATTGTTTGCTTGAGGAATAAAGAATTAATTTTTAGAAGTATAATATATTTATAATTGTTAATTTATTATTTATTTTGGTATTTAAACAGGAGAATATTACATCATCTGTTTTCTGGCAGATTTGTTATCTTCATGCATTATGCTGATCAACATAAATAATAAAGCACTTTTTTCTGTAATTGAAACATAATTGAAATTATTTCAGATGACTTGCAGACAACTTGTTTGTCCTGTTGGACACATACCCTACCACGGAAGTTGCAAAGGACTCTTTAGAAACATAGAAGGCTACCCGTTGTCGATTAATTTTGAAGTACTGATTACAAATGGAAACATTTTTGATGACCCAGTTATCTTACGTTTCTTTGAAAATCGTTTAATGCGCGAAATGGGAAACGACATTTCTTGTGGAGTTTGTAGAGTAACTTTATTGTATGGAAAAAGCGATACGTCAAAATTCTTTTTTCGGTATGAAATTTTTGCGACAAAAAGTTGTCCGTATGATACTCTGTCAGAGAGAATACGAAAAATTGCTATCAAGAAGAAAATAAATCTTAAATTTAAATATAAAAGCCAGGCTGTTCACGCTAAACTGACTCTTGTATATGAGAATATAGATAGACTAACTGGTTTCAAAGCTCTCGTCGAAAAAGTGTATGCATTCTGCAGCTTACCACAACATGTAGACGAGAGCATATTGTTATTTTGCCCAGCAATCACGTTACCTAGCGCTGTAGTTTATGAGATAGGACTTAACAATACTCTGGCTAATTTTAAGGACTCGAATGCAACAAAACAAAAAGTGTGTGTAGATGTTTACTTTTCGTTTAAACAAGTACATTCAGGAATGGCTGTGTGTTATTGCGATACATTGTGCATATTGTCGATGCCTTTGGTAATTTTCGTCAATTTGTTAAACGGTATATTGTGTTTATTCAATAACTGAATAATGAGTCCTGACAAGTAAAATGATAAATGTGAGCTTCGATGGGCGGGTAATAAGGCGATAAGTTTAGATTTCTACAATGAACGTTCCTTTTTGAACGTAATGACTCATATAGGCGTGCAATGTAATGACGGGGGTGCCTCGTGTAAATATTGAAATGTAGACATAGTAATACTTTTTTCAACCAGATCTGATTAACCGCCCTAAATTTGTATAATGACTTAAGAAAAACTCAGCACCGGATTTAGGCAGCCGTGGAGTTGGCTACAAACGGCAATTCAAGGCGTGGTAATACGCAAATATAGATAGGTCCTGTTAAACCTTATTTCTGCAATAGGTCTGGTTAAACCTATATTTCTCTTATAAACTTACACTTACTAACTACAGACTTGTTCACATTAGATAGTTTGAATTTGGAGTCGAATGGCTACAAAGAAAATCTAATACTTTGACATGCTTGTTTTGTTGTTTTTTCCCTAGGGTGATTTTCGACCCACGGGCGTTGTCTTATAATTACGTCAGAAAGTTCATTGTACGTATGTATGTTATATGCGTTGGCTAGACGGGAAAATGTGAGTTACATATCGTTTACAACCACAGCAAAGTTTTATTTTACAGACATAACATGACTAACGGGATAAGGTAATTTAGATGGAAACCTGTCTCGGACCTGCTTGGACTGGGTGTGCTTTAGGCATGGTCAGTGACTGTTTATATTATTATGTTTAAAGAAATGTAAATTTTATGAAAGCTATATAGTTTACATATTTAGATTTTTAGTGTTAAAATTAACATGGAATTCAGTTTGAAGCGTTCAAACCCGCATGGATAGAATTGTGGTTTAATAGTTTCGGGTGGTAATTTTTATTGACGTTTTCTTCACACAACAACATTAAAGGTTAGGCTTGTCCGACTTTAATGTATTACTTTTCCAGGGCATATCTCAAAAAGTATTGGAGGTGTAACTTGAAATTTCAAAAGTAGATAGATCTCTTTTAGAGACAAGTGCAGTGCATATTAATTATATTTTTATATAATTTTAAGGTTCGTATTCTCCGAAATATATAATTGTTTCCGCATTTTTTTTCACTTCCCTTTGTATTTTGTACATCATTATTGTCCAGAGTCAAAAAGTGTGTTGCATATCATTAATGGAAACAGCACTGCTAAATTCATGAAGTTAAAATCGTGAATTCGTGAAGTTGAAGTCGTGAATTCGTGAAGTTGAAATCGTGATTTCACGAAGTTGTATTCAAGAAATTGACAATTTGAATTCAAGAGGTTGAAGTCATGAATTCATGAAGTTGAAATCGTGAATTCATGATGTTGAAATCGTGACTTTGTGAAGTTGAGATCGTGAATTCAGGAAGTTGAATTCGTGAAATTGAAATCATGAATTCATGAAGTTGAAATCGTGAATTAGTAAAGTTAAAATCGTGAGTCAATGAACTTGAAATTGGAAATTCATGAAGCTGAAAAGTTCATGATTTCATGAAGTTGAAATGGTCCTTCTGGTCCTGAGTATAAAACGCAGAGAAGTGTATTTGTGAAAAAAATTTAACAACTCTTTTCGAAAACAAAAACAGAATGATCTATCAACGTGACATATTATACTACCATGCTGACTAAGCGGTCTGTGTCAGAGCAGTTACAGTCATTGTTTTCTACTCACTGTTCAGATTTTTGGATAAAATATGACAAACAAGACTTTGACTTTTGTTATTCATCCGTTTTTGTACTATACATGTATATATAGTAATTATATGCGCCTTTTCGACACGTAATAGTATTATCTTGCATATATGTTGACATAACTTCATATGCTTTTTACATTACTGCGAAAACACGCTTAATGTTTGTGTTGCAGTATTGGCGCGAATTTAAATATGATTTCTTTCTGTCTCAGTTACAAATGCTTACTTTATTTAGAGATTCAAAGCGTAAGTGTTACAATTTTGCTTAATACATGTTTCATTGTGTTGTAAGCATTTAAATGGCTTTTATCTTGTTCTTGAAAGCATAAGGAACTTCAAGTAAACTCCAGCTTGCCAAAGAAAGAGAAACTATTCTTTAAAACGTTTGATAACAAGCTAACATAATAATGTTGCAGGCTCAACTTTAGCCTGTTCATGAACGGTATAGGAAAAAGAAAGCTACTGTCCACACTATCTGCTCTAGCTCATGCGAACCTCATCATTAAATTTTACATAGTTCAAACATCTGCAGAAATTTCCATACGATGGTCGAACCTCAAATGTGATACATTAGTGTCATTCCATAAATAAGTTAACTATGGCCCTTACGTAAATGAATGCGTGTGCTTAACACGACAAAAACATGACGGCTGTAAATCAAGTGGAATTTTTAAAGGTGACAAGAGATCAATATATCGAGAGAAAAACACTGTGTTTAAAAAGCATTTGTTCACGTTTAAGTCATTGTACCTGTATTACAAAATTATATTTAATAACTGATAAAAGAATGAAAACAACCCTTTAGCCAACTCCACGAGGTCCAAACGTATACAAACATTACATTTTATTTTCTATATGGATCAATTTGGGAATTTACAATACAAGCTGGGAAGTTACAATACAAGTTTTAGAAGGTAACAAAGTTACAAGGTTACAATACAAGTTTAAGAAGGTAATTAAATACCATACAAAGAAATAAATTGTTCATTAGCTTTATTGGAATATCGTTACGGTCTGCATTGTTGCAAGTTTGGAAAACGCTGATATATACATTTTTTTATTATCTTCATTTATTTTATTTATTAATATTTTGATTTTTGTTATTTATCTTAGATTTAGTGTTTTAAGGTCTTCGCTGTTTTGTTTTTAATAAAATATGAAATGTTTATTTTTTTTGTTATTGATACTGTCAATATATATCAAATCAGCAGTTTATTGTGGTCTCTGAGGTCCAAGAGAGGCTAGGTTTTCTATGTAATTATAGAATACCAGTTGTAAGTTCATCAAACGCACGGAGGCCCTGATATTATCTTCTGGCTTGATATACCTTAGATTGGAATCTTTTAGTTTGTTTAGTTAGTACATACTTAAAGTTTCTCTGCGAACGGAATCTTCTAATTACTATATGAAATCGATTGTTATCATTATTTTAATGGTATTTTTATTGTTAATAAAATAACCTGCTGTTAAAATGAAAGAAAGAAAATTAGGATACGCATATATAAGATTTTATTACCCTTCCAGATTTTTTTCCACCTTTTTAATTGGATATTGATCCGCCGAAAGAAATTGATATTATCGAGCCAGATGGTTAATATACACACTAAATATACCCGTTGGCTACCCCACGTTGTAAAAAACATGCGTTGTGGCGATGCGCGCACTGTTCGATTTTACGCGGTGTAGATTCAACAAAAGCTTGATATTAATTGCAAAAATGTGTCTTCAACAGACTATTCATGTTCTCTTGTGTACATTCAATAAGCACGAAAGCAAATACTTCATGTATTTGCGTGACGTCATGTTGTGGTGAAGCGTACCCTAAAGGGAATCTTATTTCGACGTTTCAATTGAAACAGCAATGATTTGTCTCAAAATCGTCTTACTCGGCTTAGGAAGGGTAATTAAATTATTATTTTGGTTTTGGAGTAATATATGTGGTTTAAATTAACTGCCAAGATAAAATATCACTGGGGTGATTTTAAATCTTGCCAGGAAATTTATCCACATATATCAATCCAAAACCAAAATATCATATAATATCCATGTAATATCGAAATAGAGAAAGGATAAGATACTTAAGATATCAATCTAAAACACTTCATATATGCTCAGTTCGTTGTTATAATAAAGTTTTAGAGGGACAGTATTTGTTACTCTACATGCTCTAAAAGATACAAATGTGCATTTTATGCTAAGACACAACTCAATCTTTATATAATGTAGACTTTCTTTTTACTATACATTATATTTTTTCATTCTATTAGATTTTGAATTCAATCTTAGTATCAATATTAAAAGGATTTCATATCTTTCTCTTTTAAGCTTACTTAGATACTAATAAGACCGTCTGCAATCAGACGCTTCACATACCAGTCATTTTTCTCACATTTGTTTAACACTTTTAGTTACTAATTATCAGTTTCACCTACCAGTCATTTTCCTCACATTTGTTTAACACTTTTAATTACTAATTATCAGTTTCATTATAACAACCACACCGGTTACAAAACAAATGTCAACACATTAACACTCCAAGTGTTACTTTTAATCTATTCGTGATAGAATGGTGTTAGAACTAAAGGAAGGTTCACCAATTTCAAAATAATTATCACATCTGCAATCAATAAGCCATTTTTAGCTCACCTGAGCATATGCTCAGGGTGAGCTATTAGGATCACTCTTCGTCCGTCGTCTGTCGTCCGTCGTCCGTCGTACGTCGTCCGTTGTCCGTTCACACTTTTCAAACGACATCTCCTCTGAAACCATAAGGCAGATCATAATGAAACTTCACAGGGATGTTCCTTGTGTAAAGCCTTAACAAAGTTGTTCAAAGAATTCCATTCCATGCAGAACTCTAGTTGCCATGGCAACCAAAAGAAAAAACTTTAAACATCTTCTTCTAGATAACCCAAAGAGCTAGAGCTTAGATATTTGGCATGAAACATCTTCTAGTGAGTGTCTACCAAGATTGTTCAAATAAAAGCCATGGGGTCAAAATTGGCCCCGCCCCAGGGGTGTCATTGATTTTCCCGATATGCATATAGTAAAAACTTAAAAAAATCTTCTTCTACAAAACCCAAAGAGCTAGACCTAAGATATTAAGCATGAAACATCTTCTAATGAGTGTCTACCAAGATTGTTCAAATAAAAGCCCTGGGGTCAAAATTGGCCCCGCCCCAGGGTGTCATTGATTTTCCTTATATGCATATAGTAAAAACTTAAAAAAATCTTCTTCTAAAAAACCCAAAGAGCTAGAGCTTAGATATTTGGCATAAAACATTTTCTAATGGATGTCTACCAAGTTTGTTCAAATTAAAGCCTTGGGGTCAAAATTGGCCCTGCCCCAGGGGGTCATTGATTTTCCCTATATGCATATAGTAAAAACTTTAAAAAATCTTCTTTTAAAGAACCCAAAGAGCTAGACCTAAGATATTAAGCATGAAACATATTCTAATAAGTGTCTACCAAGATTGTTCAAATAAAAGCCCTGGGGTCAAAATTGGCCCCGCCCCAGGGGGTCATTGATTTTCCTTATATGCATATAGTAAAAACTTAAAAAAATCTTCTTCTACAAAACCCAAAGAGCTAGAGCTTAGATATTTGGCATTAAACATGTTCTAATGGATGTCTACCAAGTTTGTTCAAATAAAAGCCCTGGGGTCAAAATTGGCCCCGCCCCAGGGGGTCATTGATTTTCCCTATATGCATATAGTAAAAACTTTAAAAAATCTTCTATTAAAGAACCCAAAGAGCTATACCTAAGATATTAAGCATGAAACATCTTCTAATAAGTGTCTACCAAGATTGTTCAAATAAAAGCCCTGGGGTCAAAATTGGCCCCGCCCCAGGGGGTCATTGATTTTCCCTATATGCATATAGTAAAAACTTTAAAAATCTTCTTCTAAAAAACCCAAAGAGCTAGAGCTTAGATATTTGGTGTAAAACATGTTCTAATGGATGTCTACCAAGTTTGTTCAAATAAAAGCCCTGGGGTCAAAATTGGTCCCGCCCCAGGGTTGATTGATTTTCCCTATATGCATAAAGTAAAAACTTAAAAAAATCTTCTCTTTTTAAAGAACCCAAAGAGCTAGAGCTAAGATATTAAGCATGAAACATCTTCTTATCAGTGTCTACCAAGTTTGTTCAAATAAAAGCCCTGGGGTCAAAATTGGCCCAGTCCCAGGGGGTCATTGATTTTCCTTATATGCATATAGTAAAAACTTAAAAAAAATTCTTTTAAAGAAACCAAAGAGCTAGAGCTAAGATATTTATCATAAAACATGTTCTAATGGGTGTCTACAAAATTTGTTCAAATAAAAGCCCTGGGGTCAAAATTGGCCCCGTCCCAGGGGTCATTGATTTTCCCTATATACATAGAGTAAAAAAGTTAAAAATCTTCTATTAAAGAACCCAAAGGGCTAGAGCTGAGATATTTAGCATGAAACATGTTCTAATGGATGTCTACCAAGTTTGTTCAAATAAAAGCCCTTGGGTTAAAATTGGCCCTGCCAGGGGGAGGGGGGGTTCAAAAGTCATTGTTATTCATAATTTGTGTATAGTAAAATTTTAACATCATGAAATATCTTCTAATGGGTGTCTTCCAAGTTTGCTCAAATAAAAGCCCTTTGGTTTAAACTGGCCCGGCCCTGAGGGCCTTTGTTCAGGTGAGCGACCCCAGGGCCATCATGGCCCTCTTGTTTCATATGCACCTTTTCGCAGCACATGTCTATATATTAAGTGAAACTTGCATGCATTTACCAGTTATTACATTGATGAAGCTTGTTTTGAATTAAAGGTTAATGTCGATCTGTTTAAAAGAGGGCCATATATTTGAAGCTAATTAAGTTCTTCTTCTTATTTTCTTAAAAAAGTTTAAAAATGAATATTTTAAGTCTATGGTACTTAATTTTGAATTTATACTGCATCGCAAAAGCCAATGTAAATGAAACGATGACGTCATCTTCTGAGCAGCCACTTAGTCTGAGGAATCTTTGTCCATACAACAAATTTTGTCACTCTGATCCTCTTAAGGTGAGTTATATGCCGTTTTTTTACATTTTAATTCTCAATTTAGATTTTCAACTAACATACATGTATGCTATTTTAAACCAATCTAACTGTAGTGTTTCATTAATAAAACGGTCTCGTAACCATAATGTATGTTGTTTGAAGTTAAAGACTGTAACGTAAGTTTTTTATAGTCTTATATAATAAATCCAATGCTCAAATGAAATTTTATCAATGTTTTAAAAAGCAATATTTGTGAAGATATAACAAAATTTTACTTTTCATGTAAATAGAAGGAGGTTATTAGTAAAACTTAAGCTATTTTTTATAATAAAAATGAATGCATTGATTGCAAGTTTAATTCAAGTGTATATAAGCATTCGCTGTACACATCTAACATATTTTTAGATGTTCGGAAATTGTTTTAGAAGAATAATTATATGCATAATATAAACTTCAATTAACTGTACATCCTTAATTTCAACATGCAGTATTTCTAAATCTGTCATAACCTTAACCGACGGTAAAATATTTTGGATTTTTCCTGCGATGAATTTGTGTTATACAGTCAATGTTTGAGGGATTTTAATATCAAAATACAAAGTTGAGCATTTTGAGCTATTCACAGTAAAGAGCCTTGTTAGTCTTGCATGACTTTTTACCGGTGGCAAAGGCGATTTTCATTTGATTCCATCGGGTTAATGGCTTAATTGGTCTGCGGATATTTCAAAATTCATAGTTTCACATTATTAAATGTTGAATTCTGCTTTTAAGCCGGTGCTAGCGGGGCGTGGACGGATATTTGCACTTTTCAATACCGTCCATGAACAGGTTCAAACAAACCGAGCCTGCAACATTTTCCATTTTGTCGTTTTATGCGTTCTATAGGGTTTCTTTATTTCTCTCTATTCTATATCCGTCAGTTTGGTATTTTAGGCGTTATCGAGGCTTGCAAAGAAACAGATTGCCTCGTTATCATCTAATGGGCACATACCTTCGAATCCGAACCCTAACACTTGACATATGTAATAATTCTCTCATATTACTAGTAAAAAGACGATAACGCGACACTAGAATGATTTTAAGATTGTTCAATATCAAACAGACGAAAGGCGATTCAACGTTAAAGGGCGGAAAAAACAACGTGTCAACGTCAAAATAAGACAATGTCCTTGTTATTTGATTAGTAAATGATACCATTTTTGATAATAAATCCGAGAAGCTGATTGTTTGAAATATTGAAGATATTTTGTTTTTGAATTTTATACAATTTATTAGGAAATTCAAGATGAAACTTTCGAGCCTTGCTGTGAAGAATGCTCTTGTGATAACGACTGCTTTGAAACAGGGAGTTGCTGTCCCGACATGCCGCTATCTGGAAGTGTTGATCCGAAGTATCCTTGCAGACATTTATGGGACTTTGGGAAAAATATTGTTGCTCTCAACAAAAACCATGATTTTTACTGGTATCATGTCATAGATGGTTGTCCTAACTTGGAGAAAGCTATATCCTACCTAAGATGCTACAAACCTACCCAGATGCAAGATTATGTGATGGTTACAGATATAAATACAGGCAGGGTATATAGAAATAAACATTGTGCTGACTGTAACGGTATTCAAAACTATGAAAAGTTGAATCTACGTATAGAATGTGAGGACACCGATTCTTTGATGAAACTCGTGACAAATCATCAAAGAGAAAAATATTTAATGGAAAATTGTTCCTTTGGGGCACATCTATCAGCTAAGATTAAAGGTCCTTCACACTGTATACCACAAACACATTTAATATCATCGTGTAACACAACAGGATCTTGGAATTTCTATGATAAAGAAATCTTGGAAGGTTGTCTTGCGAAAGGTTCCGACCAGAGTACAATTTTTAGGCATGTTGGAGATGATTACTTTGAACAATTAGCACATTATGCCAATGTTTATTGTTTCCTTTGTAATGGAAATTTTCATGTCAAAAGCGTTGAAACCTGCAAACAAACTGATGAAAAGAATGGTCAAAAATCTGGTCTTATTCCTTTGCACATCATTCTTGATACAACAATTTTGGATGAAGATACTTCAACATCAAGAGAAACAACGTGTCACTCTACTCAGATATGGGATCCATTTACAGTAAGTAGTCACGTGTTAAAACTTACCTCGTGCATTTAAACGGTTGCTTTAAACTATGGTACCTGCCAATGTATTATGCTAGAAACTTTGTATAATGTTCAATGAAATAAGCTGTATACTAAGTGATATTTGTTTACGGTTACTGTGGGTGTGCTAAAAGAATATCTGACCGTGTTTGGTACATGTACATATATTCTTACAAAAAATGTACTGTTCAATCCATTCCGTTGTTGTATTTTTGTCGAAAGTAAGAAATTGAGTTATTTTACAATCAAAACAAAGGCAGTATTAAGAATATACAATTTTTTGTCATTTAAGTATACTAATAACTTGTATTTATTTATTTATGTATTTATTTATTTATTTATTTATTTATTTATAAAGTTGATTAATTACGCAGTTAAGGTAAGACTATCCTGACAGGCGCTATAAGAAGCTGAAAAATTGACAATATGTTAATGCCTTTAAGAATACCTCTATACTACATTTGAACAATATTACCGAAAATTTAATGATTTTATTCTTCATAGCGGGAGAAATGTATTAGGTATCAAATGATGTAATCATTTACAAAGTACTTTTTCATTTAATGCCCAGACTTAAACAAATGTTAGCATGTCGTGACGGGGTCGGTCCGTCTTATTATCCATAATTGTGCATGAACATATGCAACCTCGTTCTTGTCCGAGAGATATTAGCCTTGGTTTATATGTAATTTGGAGCTATAGTCCTAGTCATCGAAGCCCTGTTCACTTACAGCTTGTTCGACCAAAAGCTCGAAAAGACTTTGGTGTATAGTTCTGCGATTAAGTAGGGTGGTCGGTCATAACTAGAAGATAATCTTTATTGTTTTTAGGGTAAAAACTTTGCGGCCATTCGGTAACAAAAGTTTTTGTCTTATTGAGAAAGAGTTCCATTAGTGACAGGCTCGTAAACAAGTTAGTTCTCACAATATTGATGGATATATTATGCTTTAATCATAACACTTTACTTTTGTTAAATACATATATTTGTATATACCCGGTATGCCGCCACTGTGACAGCAAATGAAAAGGAGGCATTCGTGGACACATTTCTAGATTGTTGGTTGTTTGTGTTTTTGTAACATTGATACATGCATCTTGCTTGTCATCAAGAGGTCATCAATATAGATTTTTTTTCTAATTGTAACAAAACTGATATATTTTCAGATGACCTGCAGACAACTTTTTTGTCCTGTTGGACACATACCACAAAACGGAAGTTGCAAAAGACTCTTGAGAAACATAGAAGGTTACACACTGTCGGTTAATTTCAAAGTACTGATTATGTATGGAAACGTATCCGATGACCCAGTTATCTTACGCTTCTTCGAAAATCGTTTAACTCAAGAAATAGGAAACGACATTTCCTGTGGAAAATGTACGTCAAGTTTGTATGAAAACAATGCAACATCGCAGTTCTTTTTTCAATTTGAGTTGTTTGCACAGGAAGGGTGTCCGTATGATATATTGTCAAAGAGAGTACGGATCTTAGCTATCAAGGAGAAAATAAATCTTGAATTTACATACAGAAACGAGGATTTTCACGCTAAACTGACTTTTCTTTCTGAGGATTTAGATGCTACTTCTGGTTTCAATTTATTCGCCCAAAAGACGTTTGCGTTTTGCAATCATGAACTAAAAACAAATGAGACAATATTTTTATTTTGCCCAGCAATAATGGTGTCTAGTACTGAAGTATACAAGTTGGGTATCAACAATGTACTTGGTCACACACAATTTCAAAAAGTTTGCGTCGATGTTTACTTTTCTGTTAAACGAATTAATTCAGCTCTGGCTGTGACATATTGCGGCACATTTTGTATATCATTGATGACTTTGATGGTTTTTGGGAATTTGTAAACCAAATTAAAGTGTATGTATACTGGGACAATCAAAGTTCAAATGCTGTGAGTTTTGTTATTTGCGTCAAACGGAACATTAGGTAGCAGTTCCTAATTATCAATATACCCAATCATCATCTTTATATTGCACTACAGATAAATAAGATCGTGAAAAGGAGAACAAGGATCAATAAGGCAACGCGAAGTGAATTTTAACCTGCCCGACTCCCTCAATAGTTGTAAACTGCTTAACTGCTAGCCCTGGAACTGTAAGTACTTTGTCTGAACTGTGCTCTGGTAAATTCAATTGTGGCTTACTGCAGTGAACTTGAAGGGAAAAAATGAGTAAAACATTTTTGTTTGCAGAAATTTTTTGAAATCTATAAAATTGTAACTGAATATTTCTCATCTATATAAGAGAATGTACACTCTTTCTATCTTTGTACGGGAATCTGCTTTCCTTATTACAGGTTAAGTATAGCTGGTCGTTTTAGAATCTATAGAAAGCAAAGCATTTCTACTTTGTGGGAAGTCAAAATATGATTACTTAATACTTACAAAAAGACTGTGTAGCAATTATCAATATTTTCAACTATCAAATTTGAGCATTGTATATCTTTAAAACATTCCATTAACCAGTGTGAATTTAGACAAAGCACATTCTTTTCTAATGCCTGCAAATGGTCCTTAAGTTTGTGATTCAAAAACAGTTTCATATAAGAAAACAACACAAGCTGTATATTCTCGTATTTCAACATTGATGTTAGCATTAGTGATTGTTTCAGTCTCAGTTACAAATTGATAATGTCTTAAGTCATAACACATATGAACCTATGATGTATGTGAAATACTTTCGTCAGTTATATGCTTGTTGATATATAACTGTCGTTGTTGACAGTTGATTACTATAGTTACAATATTCATCTTATAGCGATGAAATATTTCCATTCACAATCCATTTAAACCATATTTCCATTTAAATCGACGTAAACAATTACTCCCCAAAAATCACATTGACTACTATATCCTATTAAAATGCAATTTAATCATTTCAAAATTCCATTTTTTTAGCGTTGTCCAATAAAAGAGGGAAAAATGGAAAATGATTGCCTTGACTTGATAACCATCAATTCGCTAAAATATATCATGACGTATATTATGACAATTAGCGTTTCTTTTATATGCAATGTAATGATTATTAGATGTTTAGGGGTGGGGTGGGGTGTACTTTTTACCATTTCTAGCATGAATACACTAACATTCCATTAGCTTGTTTGATAAATTGCTCACATTGTTACTGATGAATCATGTGTTTAGCCAAAGAGCAATACAATAGATAATCATGCCTGCATATCCGCGCCATCTTATCAGGCATGTTGTCCAAGTTCAAACGGTAGTATTTGTATAAGTTAATAACAAGGAGACCAATATATTTGTTTAGATATTAAAACATACATGTATTTACCCACCTACTTGTGACTGAGGGATTGCCTGGCTAGCAACATTTTCAATTTTGCCGTGTTGGGCTTTCTTTCGGGTTTCTGTTTTTCTTTCTTTTGAGCTGTTTTTCTTTCTTTTGAGGCATCAGAATTATCCCTGTTTGATCGTAAGAAGCGACTTAATGGTTTTGAATTACTGGACCCTATTTAAAAAAAACATTTGAAAACCTTATTTACTGACTGAATTTCACATGCAACCATATTTCATGTGTAGATTGATTGTACATAAATCAGAACATTGCATTGAAAATGAAAACTTAATAATATTATTATAAAATCATAATTCATCCTCATGAATTGCGGTATTTAACTGATAATAAGAACGGTTGAATAATGTGTCTAAAAATGTTCATGTGTAAAACATAATGTTGATATAATATAAATAAATTAAAATACTATTCAAGTTTGCGGCCATGTTCATGATTTTAATAACATTTAGTTTGTTGTGTAGGTAAGCTAGCTCCTGCAGATCGTAAGACTCGTCTAACCTCTTACCTCCAGCATGCAGACGAGATTGTTTTTTATCCTACTCCTGGTGTTGCTTTAATATAAACACCCGAGGGTAGCCAAAAACATTTGCCCTGTTTCATCGCCATTTGACGTAAATTGTGTTAATGCGCCTTAAAACCAAATAAAACAAACAAAACAATCGGGCTGGATGGTTGTCGCCGGGAAGTGAATACCCGCTTCTATTGTTTGCTTTTAATTTCGAAACCAATAGTGTGACGGAAATGTACGTTATAGTAAATTTGATTGCATCCCCTTTTTATAAGTTCGCCATTTGTATTAAAAAATAAACAAAGTAATCTATTAATTTTGACATGATTTAAACAGTATGTATTTTAGGTATTTTTTACTATCAAATGTGTATAATTTTAGGGTATCGATCAAAGTGTTTATATTTTGAATAACGTGTTTACTCACAATAACTTTTATGGAAATTTACTTCAAATGACAGACGCTTATAATGTTTAATTAAAATCAGTTTCAAGAAACGTTTTTTTATTTTAGCCAATCAAAATCATTGTTTTTATTCACTGCGGAGATGATGCTTCACAAGCATATAAAAAGAGCGTGTATTCAGTCTGGTCCTGTCCGTTGGAGAGTGGAAACGAAGTCATAAATACTTACTGATACGCAAAAATCTCAGATTTCTGGTACTAAGGACGTTTTATGATTTCTGTAAAATTCGTTGGGCATAAATAGTTTTAAGAAATATATTTTTGGTTAGTTTTGGTTTTGGCTCCGGACCGTTAAGATCGAAGTTGTAATTATATTTACTAGTAGCCAGGCATCTTGGATACTAAAAATATCTTTACTTCTTCAGGAAATATTTTATTATTTAAATAGTTAGTCTGCTTGTTGTCCTTGTAAGAGTTGGATATAGGTGATATTGTATTTACTAGTACACAGGCATCTTAGATACTGGTGCTTAAAATACCTTATTGCCTAAGTCAAACCTCTTGGACAAATGTTTGATAGAGTATAGTTTATTTTGAGAATTGTTTTTTGAACGTTGGTTAATTTGAGATAACAGTGTTTATATTGAAATATTTAAATGAGAAACAAATTTGTGTTAGATTTAGGAATATAAATTTTTGTTTGTTTGAAAGTAAGTGTAAATAGAGTTTAATTGTTTCTTGGATAATTTAAGAATTAGTTGAAGACTGTTACTTTGCATTTTATTATTTCTAGAGTTTTTATTAAGTTGATATCTAATCAATAGGTTAAGAAACCACAAGGAAAATTTATATTTGAATATTTCAAATATTTCAAATCATTTCGGATAAGTATCCCAAGAAAAATTATATATTTGCATTTGAGAATCTTGTGATTTTATTTTGTAGCTATAGATTAAATAACCAACAGCTCGGTACACGCTACAATAGCAAGTGCGAGAAAGAATTGAGGAATAAAACGTACTTCATAATGAAATACAAAATTGCTGATACAAAGCTATTATTGTATTTGTTTTTAAAAGCATGCTCATATATGTGCCTAATTTACCGTTTGGAGTATATATTTACAAGACATTTGATGACATGGTATAAAAGACGTTTGCCGATTTATTGCCAACATAAATTGCAAGCTATTTAAGCACGACTTTTATTCTTACTCAGTATGCATTACATTTTCCTTCTTTATTATCAATTTATTGTCACAGTAATATGTAAATAACAGCACGAATTAATTGAACAGGACAAAAATGATGTAAAAACTAATTGGTTTCCCACCCAAAGACCATTTTATTCTGGGCCACTTCTGATATTTTATGTGACATACATTCAAGCAGTGCAAATAAAAAATTACATTTTGTACTCTATACAAAATTACATTCCTCCATATGATCTAGTTAAGAACAAACATCGTATCTTCCTAGTTATAGTCAAATACACTCATTGCACTGGCAAGTTTTCCAAATATAATTTTAAAGATAGGGAATACAAACGATTCGTCTATATATATTTTATGAAAACAAAAACATATTAAGTATTACAAACTAACGCTTTGGTGACTTTCATGATAGCGACCTAATTTACCAATCTGTCATCTTTGACCAGGTGATTCAATAATTTACCCTAAACCGATATTGTATCGACTACTGCGATGACAATTCGACTATTTTATATAAGGAAGCATTCAATGTTTATACTCAAGTACCAATATCGTGTTGTGTCAAAAGCAATGTGTCATAAAGAATATATAGATTTTATGCAATCAGATGCTAAATTTAGTTTTGTTTGTTGTTGTCTATCTAAACGTACAAAACGTATTCTGTAAGAATCAATGTCCTAAGAAATCAAGACAAATTTTTGTTGACAAAAGAAAGACAAACAAACCAGAAACAGGACGATTAAAACCTAATCAAGGAGAAAATCTTATTCATTTATTCAACAATTTTCTTTTCTTGTTTTCTTTTTTTTTGTGATTCGGTGTGAGCCTAATTTATTCTAAACAATCTGGTATCAGAAATCTTAACCACAGGCACAAAAGTGGCGGTAAAGGCGTCTAGCAAGGTGTGATCGAAAATCATGTCGACTGATTGGCACCAACTAGATACAAGTTTTTTTTGTAATCTGGTATGTAACATCATAATACAAGGCTCAAAAAGGCGGCAATCGCGTCTAGATATTAATTCAAGTCATGGTGTCAGGTCAAAAATCATGTCGACTTATTGGCAACAACTAGATACACGTTGTTTTTTTTAAATATGATATTTAACCAACGAAAGGTACAAAAAAGGCGGCAATCGCGTGTAGATATTCAAGTCGTGGTGTGAGGTCAAAAATCATGTTGACTGATTGGCAACAACTAGAAACATTTTTAGACTCTTGACAGGCGTGTTTTGTTCTGTTACAATACTATTTTATATCCTGTATCCCATCTAAGAATCGTTCATAACAATAACAATTGGAAAGGCTTGCAACTGTTTGTCTCTATTACAGCCTCCCTGCTCCACACGTAGTGCCGTCTTTTTCTCCTCTCGTGTAACATTCCTTGTTCGTTGTTTTATATTCGAGAGAAAAAGAGGTCGTTCATAACATTATTTCAGAGACAAGATGAAACAAGTATAATAAAAAGTGACAACTCACATCGCTATTCGAACCCAGATTGATAAGTGTCCAGTGCTTCGAATTTAACTATGACACCTCGGCCTTTATCGGACAATTTCATTGGTTAAAATTTTATCATATGGATGTGGGGAAGTGACAAAATTTGAAGTTAATGGCCAGAAAGTAACATTCCGCTACAGGAAAATATTGAAAAGATTTGGTAGAATTGTATAATGATATATATTCAACATATATACGGAGTACTTTCTTATTTATGTCAAGAACCTAAAGCTAAGTGTCATTAGAGTCTTATAATTTATACATCAGAAATTGGTTGTTTCGAGTTGTATTTACATGTTGTGAAGTGGAGGATAAAAAACTAATATATTTAGGTAATTTCTTTGCAATAAAGCTTGTTCTAGGTTAGTTTTTATTCAAATTTATACATGGAATATATATCTTCCCTGTTCAATTTTACTGTTACATTAACATAAATATGTAATTCAGATGTATTTTGTCAGACTTGAAAAAATCTGTTCAGGAAAACAGTCTACCAATCTTCTAAATACATCAGATGGGGTAAAACGTATGAACATGTATATATTTGATATAGTTTACATGTGTTTTGACTCTTGCACATATATTAAACAAGACCACAATCTTTAAAGACATACTATGCTCATCCTTGCATAAAATATTTTAATCAAAGAAATTTATTGAAATCTATGTAATTCTTACCAAATATGTCCAATTTGAATAAAAGAATGTATAAATTATGTATTGTAAGCTGCGTTCCCTATAATAGGTCAAGAAAAATTGGTCTTTTCTTAAAAAAAACTCCCATGTTTTAATGATACTATATATTCATATTTTAACGTAGAATTTTACACACAACATATTTACTTTGGTGAAGTTAAAACACAGCTATCTTATATTTACAAAGAGACTGTGTGGCAATTATAAATTTCAAATATGAAATTTGAGCATAGTATATCTTAAATAAAAAAGGAAATATTTTAATTTAAAATATTAACTCTCAACAGAAAATATAAATGGAGTTTCGGTATCGACTTAAAATAAGCGTTTATAACAGAAAAGAAATGAATTATTCTATAACATTTGCCTTCGGACACTTGGATTTATTGCATGTTTTAAGAAGTTATAGTTATAAGTGATACAAAGAGTGAACATTTTAACTTTCAGATAATAGCTTAATCAATTATCATTTCTAAAAAGAAACTCATCACCACGCATAAAAGTGCATGTAAATAGTTTACATTTTACGGCGATCTATTGCGATCATTTTGTGTTAATGATTTATTACCATTTCTCATTTCAATACCTATTTTCATTTATATCAAAACAATTGTATGATAAAAATATCAAAACTTTTAAGATTTTGTAAACAACATGTTACATTTGTTGAAAAACAAACAAAAGTTTAAAAGTAATGTGCATAACAAAAGACCCCATAACAAAAGACATTATTTTATTTATTCAAATTTATACATAGAATGTGTATCTTATTGTTTCAACATATGCATGTTTTATACAAAAAGTATTGAATTATCATAGATATCGCATTCAGTTGTATCTTGTCTAGCTTGAAAATAAAGCTAAGATAGATCTTTTGACTATTACGTTTGGAACAGAGAGAATTAGATGTAGATAAGTTTCCCAAAGAATTGTTTACTGTGAAACATAAAAAACAATATGTTGCTCTGGTTAAAACAACAAACAGAACTGGTGTACTTTATCAGTGCAATAACCTCAAATAAACTTTGTGTCGTCTGATTCGCGATTGTTTATGATGTTTACCAAAAGATATTTGGCAAAAAAGGCTAGATAATCTTTGTTTAAACAAGATTTGTGTAAAATAAAGATATTTTAAGATATGTCAGTACTATAGATTTGTCATTTTCGCTCCTTTTCTTTAATATACTATTATTATTCCTTGTGGTGTTTTTTTTTCACTAATGTATGTGTTATATTAATGTTATGTCTCACTCAATGTTTTATATTTCCACATATATACATTATACCAAAACAATTGTTACCTTATCTTGTCAATGTTTAATTATTTTTATCATTATTATTATCATCACTGTTATTGCGTTTGAATGTTATTTTTACAGTTGTATTGTCATAAGTTTTTGTATCAGATATTTGAAAATATACAAATCCATGTATTATCACAAAAGAAAGGTGAGGAAAGAAAACGCCGATAAAAAGAGCTGCTTAATTAATTCACAAGTATGTGCAATGCCATACCGTTAGATCTGACGCGCAGCACATCACACCACTTTCTTTCTGCCACATCATTTGGTGTAAAAAGTAGTGTATTTCGTCTATTAATACCACACCATCTCATTTTATGTGCGATCACAAACTAGCGCACACACCTAACTTTACTGCAAATATATTTTTTATCACGAACTTATCGTAGATCTAGATTCAATTACTTATAAAACAAAAGCAAAGTGGACTTAGTACACATTTTTTAAAAATATTTTATTAAGAATAACAAGACTCCAATGGACACCTACGGGAATCAGTTTAATCAGTATAATACTTATATAACTTTATAGTCAGGGAACCGAGCAAGTGTCGCACCCTCATCTTAACCATGGTATATTGACAGGAAATAGCTTCCCATATAACTTCAGTTTGTGTTTATTTGTTAACCTATTTGTTTTCATTTTTGCCTTTAAAATTAAAAAGTAACTTGAAGCAACCAATGATCATTTCTTTTAACATGATTTCTTTTTATCTGAAATTAAAGCATGTACGTAAAATACAATAAAATGTTGCACATCTGTCCGATAGCCTAAACCTGGTGGCTGTGTGTAGAGCATCCTTTAAGGATCTTCAAAGATATTTACAAGTTGTGGAAATATAAAATACGTTTACTAATTTTATTTTGGCTACAGAAGTTTGATTCGAATCCAGTCAAGATATATTTTCGGTATTTCTAACTTAATTACACAATTTCTTCCTAGAGTAATGAACATTAGAAAACCCATCTGTCTGAAAAAATTAAAACATGAAGGCATTTCAAAGAAGGTAATGCCTGTAAGAATAATTTGTATTCTATTCTGTGTGCACGTGGTCTATGTTTGATTGAAAGTTATTTAGATTATTGATAGAGTTTAGAGTTTTATTTCAGTAGTATCCTGAAGGCCAAAAGCCCATGAGGACAACATTTTATACAGTGCACATGAAGATAACTCTTAAAGCATTAAATTGTATATATATTATGTTATTTATTAAGTTTGAATGGATTCATAGACTTCATTAAATACTCTATGATTAATTGCATTTAAATTGGCATTAATCATAGAGGCATAATGGTATTGATGGATCGTCTGTATAAGAATTTTATTCTATGCACGCTTGTGTGCTGATTAAAAACTTTTCAAATGCCCACTATGCCTACAAAATGGTTTAAAATATTATCATTACTCAAAGCTTTTTTTTTATTTTTGTTCCCGAAACTTTACTTATCGGTCAATTAACTGGGCCATCTTTTGCTTCTGTTGCTTTCCGGCAATTTGTTCAGTTACGGTTATCATGTGTAAAGATTTTTTCCTTTTTTTTCTGAAGCATGATATGCTTATAATAAATAATGATCGATTTTGTATAATATCTGTTATTTTATGGTGACTGCTTCCTTATTCCTAAAAGTTCATTAAATGTATTAACACTTAAATGAATTAAAGTTAGTTTGTTTTCTTTGAATTTAATACACGCCGACACTGTTAATGTATTACTGTGTATGACAAGCTTAACTCCGTGCATTCTTCCAGGCACGAACGGGCGTCGATAACTGCTTGATACAGTAACTACTTTAGCCATTTAAACAGCTACGGTCTTTCTTTCATTTATTTATTTTTTTATTTATTTATTTATTTATTTATTTATAAATTTTATTTATTTATTTATTTATTTATATATTATTTTTAATTTCTTTTTCTACTAGATGCATTTTCCAACTGCAGACAGATGAATAGAAAATGGTGCTCAAGATTTCACAGCAAATTGGCTAATTAGCTTAAACAGTTTCCCGGTCTTAAACAATTCATGTCTTTCACAAATATTGCATTAGCCACCTTATGTACATGCATTTCTTAATCAAGAAAACGTTGTCGCGTTCCCTCAGCCTCCGTATTCTCATAACCTTGCTCCGTTTGAATTCGTTTTGTTGTTGTGATGTAAAAGATGCATTTCATGCCAATAATTGTCAATCGCAACACCTCGGTTTTTGCAATTGTCCGTTGTTTTCATAGTAAACACTGAAAAGAATACAAAAAGCGTTCAAGGGTTGAATCAAAAGTCTGAAAATTTAAACATTTGTTTGTTGTGAATAGATTGAGGAGACAAAAATCAAACTTTATTGAATTCTATCAAGAAGGCAATTTTAAGTCCTCAGTTTAATTCAAACATTTGTTAAGCTTTTTTATACACTGAATTAATATTGAAAACTTCACTGTGACATCTAATATATAAACCTTTAATACTGCTAACTTTTTCTTCCAAATTGACACGTGCACATGCAATTTAATTAAGATTTAATCATAAGATAAAACTTAATTCCTTAAACTTGTTTCTCAACGCAATTTTAGATAATTTAATTGCATTGAAACGAACTTTGTTAAAGATTAAGCGGTGTGATTTATGTAAGTTCTGTGAAATTTAATTAAACTGAAAATATTTATGTGAAAATTCATTTTAGATTCCAGTTTAAAAGATGTTTCAGAATTAAAATTCGACATTATCACAACGAAACATGTGAGATCATTATTCATTAAAAAGATACAGTACACCGTCAACAGAACGACCCTCTATAGACCAATGACAGCAACGGTAATATTTCTTACCAAAGAAATATTTCACATCAAAATTTTGTCTCTCCAGAGTAATCTTGCTTGGCGATAACAAAAATATTTGTAACTTAAAGTAACTCCACTTAAGACAAAATCCTAAAAAGACGTAAACTTTTAATTCCTTACATAGAACAACAGAAGCATTTAAAACAGAAATATAATTTACAAATATACTCAGAAATAAATTAAAAATTTGATTTGGGTGATATTTCCAGCCATATTTTAGTTTTCAGTTTCGGGGAATTATGCCACAATTAGAAAAATCATTTTGGAAAAAGCGATTAAGCGAATGACATGGAATTTGTAAACATGTTATCTGAACATTTATTTCGAACTATTCCCACTTCCGTAATGTCAACAAACCTTCAATGAAGCCACCTTATAAGGTGTTACTCAGCAGAAAGTTACACTGTACCCATGAGTTTATTTAACAACGTAATGCAACGGTAAGACCAGGGTTTAAACAATAAAGAAAATGACAACAACAAATAAAGCATCAGTTGAATATCTTTGTGTTTGTTTACACTTTCGCCAAAATGCGTATTGCCCGAATTCATTTTTCCATACAACAATATTGACATGTATATACTGAGTGAGAGTGTTGCTTTATTTTATGCGTACACAAAAGTCTACAAGGTAAAACAGGTCTTATATAATAATCAAATATAACAGTAAGTTTGGAACCTAAATGTTTAATGCGTTCAAATATTTTGGAAAATAAATACATAAGTCGTTAATAGTGCCGTAAGTTTGTTATAGTGTCAATCTATTAAACAATATAAAAACAAACTGGTAATAGGGAAATACTGTCCTGCTTAGTGCAGTGCACAAGTATTCCATGCCAACTGATCTAAAATTACTGCAATGTGTGTACATATATGCATTTCATTTAGTTACTTTATGATCGCACCTACTTGCTAGATATGGCTGAAAATACATAAATTTTTCGATAGCGAAACATTATAAATATAGGCTAATAAAATTCTCTATCGTAAAGTTAATTAATCATTTCTTTTTATACAACAAAATGAGGAAAAAGATAATGAAATTAAGTGTTCCGTAATGTCGTGATGATACATTTATAAAAGAGAAAATGAAAAATCACGTGACAAACTACAGAAATATTTGGGAATTAAAGATCATACTAAAAAAAATGTGAACCTTTGGAAAGTTGAACTCAAAACATCATTTCCATTAGCAGAACGGTCTAACCACTGTGCTGCATCGACTATCGTACCTCTGATTATATGTCAATGAAAATGAAAAATGTAATAATTTAATAACTTTCACAACCTTTCGCAATAATGGTAAGAAGACATGTTTGTTTGTTTTGGGTTTTACGTCACATCGACATAGTATAGGTCATATCGCGACGTTCCAGCTTTACTGGTGGAGGAAGACCTGAGGTGCCCTTCCGTGCATTATTTCAGGCACAAACGGGCACCTGAGTAGAACCACCGACGTTCCGTAACCTAGCTGGATAGCAAGAAGACATGTTCAACTAATATGTTTTGTACAGTATTCATTATGTTTTTTTCTTTACACATGCTCAAAGGGAAATAATTCTTATAGATACATATGGGAAAACGTGTATTGGTTATCGTCCTTCCTCAATAAATGATAAAGGTTATGATAAAATGAGCATGTCATGGTTATGATTAAGTAGGTAAAGGTTTTTTATCTGAGCAGGTATATGGGTTATGATCTGAGCATGTTTATTTTTGGATCTGGGCTGTTTTCTGGGCAATTCTGCATTACGGACTCTGTCGTATATGACATGTTATGCTCGGGTTGTAAACTTTATAATATTCCACCTTATTGTGGCATATAAATTGTAAAATATTTTTATATGGATGATTACATATAAACACCGAGTATATTGAAATCTAACTTTTTTTAATTTATTTAAATCTGGAAACAAAATGATCCCTCGGAAGCATTATTCACAACAAAATTACAAAAGAATTGCAGACTCTGTTTGATTGAGTCTGTACATGAGGGATAATGTAAAGTGCAACATTCCTCACGTCCCCTAGCACCGCCTTGAGAGCGGTACTTAATTCTCAACACTTAATAGTGCTGGCATCAAGTTTATTTATATATACCAATAATTATATAGACTAAATATATAAACCGTGTTTTTTGTAATTTAAGTTCTATGTCACCTCATGCTGACCGATAATGACAAGAAAGTATCAAATTTTTTCCTCCACAGTTATGTATCATTAATTTATCTTTATTGATGTAATACGTCTAACATTTTACACCGTTTTAAGTTTAAATTACGATATATATGTTTCGCAAATAGATTAGTCCTGAAAGTGATTTATAGAAAACAGTACAATTTTGACCTACTAAGCGAGTCCAGAGATAAACAGGTTTAAAACTGGGCTTCGTAAACGTCTCTTGAAATTCTACTCCTGTAAATAAATGTGTCTCTCAAGTCGAAACTATAATATGTTATGTGCATGAAAAGCTGTTATACATTACATTCCCTTTAATTTATTCTACTTCATAAAATGCCTATATTAAAGAGTCTCCAGCAAGGTTTTTTATATATATATGACGAGACTGGACATACTTATTTGAGATTAATGTTCCATTTGATGTAAGTCTACAACAATAACGTGTGTGCAAAATTTCAAAACATTCGCTCATTCCGTTTTTACAGAATAATCATTTTAGTTATAAAATGATCCAAAATTACTGGAATCGGGCTAAGACTAGCACAAAAATACGTTGTTTTTTTCAATTTATTTCTAAATTATCATTGGTATTTCTCTCTGTTTAATCGTCCCAGCTAATATCAATAGTTCGTATAAGTCCCAGCTTTTTAGGTGGTGGAGTTATTGTTTCGTTCATGTGTATAACCGCCGTCTCTCCGCAAGTTTCCCGTAATGGGTGGTCTCGATACACGGTCGGTAACGGCAAGCGAATCAAAGTCTATAACCTTAACCACGGAGGTCCAATTATGTTACCTATGAGAACAAAGATCAATAAGGCAATTCGACGGCACCCCCATCACCCACCCGGGCGACGAAACCCGGTCACGCAAGACCACTATTAAGATAGCGGCAGGGTATGAAAATCAGTAACTGTTATAAATTAAAGTAGCAGGGTCCGTATATCAGTAACTATTATAAATTGTAGTAGCAGGATCCGTATATCAGTAACTATTATAAATTGTAGTAGCAGGCTCCGTATATCCGTTACAGTTATAAATTGTAGTAGCAGGATCCGTATATCAGTAACTGGTATAAATTAAAGTAGCAGGGTCCGTATATCAGTAACTGGTATAAATCGTAGAAGCAAGGTCCGTATATCAGTAACTGTTATAAACTGAAGTAGCAGTGTCCGTATATCCGTTTCAGTTATAAATTGTAGTAGCATGGTCCGTATATCATTAACTGTTATAAATTGTAGTAGCAGTGTCCGTATATCAGTAACTGGTATAAATTAAAGTAGCAGGGTCCGTATATCAGTAACTGGTATAAATCGTAGAAGCAGGGTCCGTATATCAGTAACTGTTTTAAATTGTAGCAGCAGTGTCCGTATATCAATAACTATAATAAATTGCAGAAGAAGAGCGTATATCAATAATTGTTATGAATTTAAGTGTTTACGAAACAACGGATAATGAACAATGAGGGGGCACTAACGACAACTTTTCAATTGTGTTATAATTATGATTATTTAATTCTTACCAATTTTTTGCAAAAGGCACTTAACATTTCCATGGCAATGTGCTGTAAATATAGATTGCATTGTCCTATCTAAGTACTTGAGTGCTCAAAGCAAACTTTAATTTCATGTATTACTCATTATGCAATTTAAGGTAAAGGTACGTATTAGCAGGTGTCATGCTTATCCGTTTAAACTTGTTCGATCGGTTATTAGCCAATAACCGGTTAAAAAACGATAATCGGTAACCGAGGTTAGTATTAGACCAATAGTCAAAACGTTTAAGAATGATTTTATTTATAATCTTTGTTTTACTATAACCAGATATGACATTTTGTTTTAATTGGTCATACAGACCTGTGTTTTTTTTCTCATTTGCATGTTATCTTATTGTGTACGTTACGGCCGTAGCGGAAACTAATGTGATAACTTTTGAAATCTGATGAGTATAACAACATATGAAATAAATGCTATAATTATATTTAAACGGTTACCATATAAGGCACTCTTGACACCCCTAGTAATAATTACTTTATTAATATTTTTTTATTATTTAACATAAAATGAGCACGCCCTCGTTCATTTTAGTGTAGACGATTTTCATTTAACCGAATTCGTTCTACATTATAACTTAAAGTTTTTATCTATTGAATACATAAGCAAATATTTACCGTTCGATCAATGTACTAATAACGTGTTTTTAAATAAGAGAATTTATTGCGTTATATTTCTACATTTATTGTAGGCGAACATATACAGTCTTGTTTTAAATCTGAAATCTAAATGACGGTGCTGAAAAAAACCTGAAAAAAACAGAACATGAAAAATACGAATAAATTATTTTTCGATTATAATTATGAAACCATATTGCCATTAATGAACCGAATAAAAGTTACATCAGTAAACACGTGCTTAGTAGGAGGAAGTGGTACCTTACCTTAGTCTTAAAATCGTTTGATTGATAAGTTACAAACGGTATATATTCCGTGCATACTACATTATTTAATCTTTATGGAATATATACCGTGCGTTACCGACGACGAATATAAGAAATATACTACGTAAAAAGTGCACGTTTAGTGACGTCAATAATACACTAGCTTAATCTGATACATAAATAACTATTGATGTGATAGATCTTGCTGCTGTTGCGATGATGTTGTTGTTGTTTTTGTGGTTGTTGATAAATTCGAAATACTGTAACAGTGAACTCAGTCGTGTAAGAAATTCGTTCTGATTAAAAAGATATTCCTTCTAGGAGGCTTTTTTGCAAATTTGCTCTTTGAAACAGTTTTCAAACAAAACCACATACCATATCTTTGTAACAGTAATTTGCAATAAATTCATCGAATATAAATTCAAATTTCACCTGAATTTATTGGCGTATATATTTCAAGTATAAAGTATGTATATATAATGCAGGGAGGGGAAGCAGTATTCTTGTGGCTCTCCTAAATTTATATGTTTAAGACATCACTCGCTACAGTGCCTCAATGCTTTCAACTCCCGTCAAGCGATATATATATTTGCTTAAAATCAGTTTATGTTCTGAATATGCTAGATCTTGTTGTACCTATTTATAACGCATTAACTATAAAGTATCCCATCGCCCTCAAGTTTTATCAAAGTTTAATATTTGGGCCGGAACATGTGTGAATGAACTTGGTTTAAATTGTCGAGTAAGGACTTAAAATTTTAGTTTGCGAAATTTTCACTGACTATGGGAGGTTTAAACATTGCTGTTATTATTGGAATTCTAGGTGTAATTGTTTATCTTCTGAGCTCACCAACAGAGAGACTTACGGTTCAACATGTAAACAAAACGTACGACTACATTATAGTAGGAGCCGGTTCTGCTGGTTCCGTTGTTGCAGCGAGACTTTCCGAAGATCCAAAAGTCAGTGTACTTCTCATTGAAGCTGGAGGCGAGGAAACAAACAACATAACATTTTACAATGCCCCACTGTTTCCGCAGGTATTACAACTCTCTGAATCTGATTGGATTTACTACACATCACCTCAGAAGAATTCAGGAATGGCTAGCATAATTGGTGGAAACAGGCACTATTGGCCTCGTGGAAAAGTTCTAGGAGGAACGAGCATGTACAACAATATGCAGTATGTCAGAGGAAGTAAATATGATTATAATGAATGGTCAAAGAATGGATGTGAAGGATGGAGTTATGACGAAGTCCTACCGTACTTTTTAAAATCGGAAGACTTTTTAGGGAAAGGCTTGAAAGACTCAAAATACCATAATGTAGATGGACCAATGGGCGTGAGTCTTGAAACATTATTTGACAATTTTGTAAAGAGATTTGTAGAAGCTGGAAAGGAATTGGGATACGAAGAAAATAACGATTTGAATGGAGAGAATCAGCTTGGCTTTGGTGTAAGTCAAGTGTCAGTGAGAGATGGTGTACGAGCTAGTACAGTGAAAGAGTTTTTGCGTCCAGCTATGAAACGAAATAATTTACACGTTGTTGTAAATTCACATGTTACTAAAGTAAACATTAAGGACAATACCGCTACTGGTATAACCTTTATTAAAGACGGCATTAAGAACACTGTAAATGCAAAAAAAGAAGTGATTTTATCTGCAGGTGCGATCGGATCACCTCACATTCTTATGTTGTCAGGAATAGGTCCGAAGAAGCATTTGGAGGACCTGAAAATTAAGGTTCATCAGGATTTACCTGTTGGCAAAAATTTGCAAGACCATCTTTTTGTTCTTTATCCATCTGACGTAGTTGATTCTACAGAAGTGCTGAAAGGAACAGATGTCGCGAGTTTATTTTCATTTTTGCGATATCAGTTATTTAACGATGGTCCATTGTCGACAACGATGCTAGTTGGAACAGCGTTCATCAAATCAAAGCAACAGGTTGAGAATTATCCAGACATTCAATTTCATATTGCTCCTATCCAGCCAAACTTAGAGTTTTTTAAGTTAAATGGTACATTTCTTAGAAGCGTATATCCTACTGGTATTAAAGATGGCTTAACTTTAATTCCAATTCTGTTGCATCCAAAGAGCCATGGCTCAATTACACTGGCAAGTTCGGATCCGTTTGATTATCCAATTATTGATCCAAATTATCTCGCACATGACGACGACATCAATACTCTTAAAGAAGCTCTAAAGATATCAGAGAGATTACTCGAAACAGAAAGCTTTAAGAAAATAGGGGCACATTCAGATAACTTTAAAAATGCAGAATTTTGTAAAATGCATGAATATAAGTCTGAAGGATTTTATGAATGTCTCGTTAGGAATTTAGCTCACACAGTTTATCACCCAACGTCAACATGTAAAATGGGACCTGATACTGACACTGACGCTGTCGTTGATTCTACATTGAAAGTTAGAGGAATAAACGGTCTTCGAGTTGTTGATGCATCTATAATGCCAAATGTCGTTTCAGGAAATACAAACGCGCCAACAATTATGATCGCAGAGAAAGCCGCTGATATGATTCGTGGTGTTGACACTGTAAGACATTTACGGAAACGAACCTAAAGA
Organism: Ruditapes philippinarum; assembly: GCF_026571515.1. Lineage (NCBI taxonomy): Eukaryota > Metazoa > Mollusca > Bivalvia > Venerida > Veneridae > Ruditapes > Ruditapes philippinarum. Next base: position 80,362 of record NW_026856836.1, on the reverse strand, counting down.
GGGACATCTCTTATAGAACAAAATTATATATTATGACTGCTCAATAAGTTTGTTGTGAAAAATACTGTCAAAATTCTGCTTTAAATCTGAATTGCCGACAAATTCAAATCATTGATATATTGTTTCCATATATTTGATATACTGTTGTCAAATATTTGATAAACTGTTTTCAAATGTTTCATGTATTGTTTTCAAATATGTGATATATTGTTTTCAAATATTTGATTGATTGTTTTTAAATATTTGATATATTCTTTTCAAATAATTGATATATTCTTTTTCAAACATTTGATTAATTCTTTTCAAATTTTAATATATTGTTTCCAAATATTTGATATATTCTTTTCAAACATTTGATTTATTCTTTTCAAATTTTGATATATTTTTTTCAAATATTTGATATATTCTTTTCAAACATTTGATTAATTCTTTTCAAATTTTAATATATTGTTTCCAATATTTGATATATTCTTTTCAAACATTTGATTTATTCATTTCAAATATTTATATATTCTTTTCAAATATTTTATAATATTTAAGGTCAATTTTTTAAGACATTTTAATAAAATTAATTAAAACACACTTCTACCTGGATAGTTACAATCACTACCGTTGGTAATTTATAACATATGACGGGGTCTTGAGTAGGGTTTTAAAGTTCTCTAGGTTCAATGGGCATACACTTTAACGACTTTGTCAATTTTCGATATACATTTATCGGAGCAATGTAATTATTTCAAATTATATGCTTTTCAAATTCGCAAATCTGCTGAAATATAATGATCAAAAATTCCAGCTCTTATTATATTCTACCATACATCCTTTTCCTTTTGACAGCCTAATTAAACGAAATAGCTGTTCCTTTTTTAATGTTATTCCTATATATGGCGCTTGAAGATTTAAAACACCCCGCCAATAATAGATTATATGTGCAAGTAAATTAACTAGCACGGACGAATAAGAGTAACAAAACTTCTTATCAGGATATAATTGCATGTTTCTTTATTGACGGTAACCATCATTCATTTCTAAATTTATGTTTCATATTTTAACAATGTATAATGTACGAGCACAATAGTAGTTAGTGGAAAAAAACTATTAAATCGAAATGTAATTAATCCAGGGATATAAACGCTCAAGATTATGGGAAATATCTCAAATTCGTTTTGATTTAAAATATTACGTGATAGTTCAATTAGTTGCAAGCAATATTGTATTGTTAAAATGTTGAGCCACTTTATGTCTATCAGTACTTGTGCATTATTTTATTTTATTTCCGACATAATGGATGTAAAACGAGTATATTGTGTATTATTGATATCTTAATATAAATATTTTAATATACCTATAGCAACAACATGTTTGTTTCTGTTTCTTTTTTTCTTTCTTTTTTTCAAAAAGAGTCTATTTTGATCTTTTAATGACATTTATTGGATCATTATTTCACGATGAAAGCGAACTCAATGTTTTCCACCTCACCTGTCGTGGGTAAGAGAGCTATACATTCCAATAAATCGAACCAATTTAGCCGCTTCTTATGATCATGCAAGGTTAAACGGTGGTTGCAGTTCTGATGCCTTAACCCGTAAAGGCAACACTCAGCGTGAAGAGAGAATGGTTTCATTATATGATAGGAATAAGGCGTATGTTACATACCACATAAATGTCGTTATATATATTCTATGTTACTTCTGTTGTTATAGTGGCGTGTTCATACATTTCAGATACATGAATTTGAGGTAAACTATAATCGTAATTAGGGGGAAACAGATGATTAATGAAACTTAAATATGGCTTAAATTTCTAATATGTTCATAGCAGAATTATTAATGAAAACTGTTGAACTACTTTCAATGAAACTGTTTTTGTCATAACCCCAATTTGATCATTACATCTAATGTTATTCAAAATGATACAACGTTCATTTTTGCACAGTATTTGTGTTTTGTTTATTTGTATGATATGCGAATCAAAATAAAACTCCCATGGTAGTGCTGGGACAGACTAGTAATAAGTGATGAGTTGCAACATCGAATATTCAACGAAACAACATAAGTTGCTCCAAATAATACAACACTACCCAAACTTCTCCAGATAAAACAACACTACACATGTTGATCCAGATAATACAACACTACACACGTTTCTGTTGGTAATATAACACCATACAAGTTGCGCCAGATAATACAACACTACACAAGTTACACAAGATGAGATGTTCTTGGTAGTATAACACTATACAAGTTGATCCATATAATATGAATTATGTCGATAACATAACACTTTACAAGTTGCTCCAGATAACACAACACTACACAGGTTGCTTCAAGTAATACAACGCTACACAAGTTGCTCAAGATAATATAACACTACACAACTTGTTCCAAAGCGTAATTAAGCGCTAAGGTAGAGTGTTCTGTTCGAAAGTGTAAAGATCTTGGTAGAATCCTTGAAATGGCCATTTATAGATATTTTTCAACGGACTGGACTTTGATGTCTCTTGAAATTCATACAGTCACACAAGACTATTTGAAAACATTAAGTTTTTTGGGGTTTTTTTTAATATTTGCATTCAACAGAGTTTTTAAGTCAACGTATTCGATATGTTAGGCGCTAATTTATTGAATAATACGCAATGAAAGAAAATATATATAGATGTATACAAATTTGCCAATATTATTAAAATGGGGCACATCAGTTTCAAATGGATATGAAATATTCAAATTGTTTAAATGTCTGTTTAAAAATCAAATACGTTATAGTTTGCTCAACCAAAATGAAGCAGTATCATACAGAATACCGTTAGGTTCATCGTGGTTATACTTTATTGTCGCATTATTGTACTGTCGTCATCCCGTTATTGCACTGTCGCCATCGCACTAACGATTGCACTGTCGCCATCGCACTATCGCATTGTTGTCATCGCACTGTTTTATTGTCGTCATCGCGCTATCGCACTGTCGCAGTGTCGCCCTAGTTTAACTACTGTGGCCCTAACGATATTCCGTAGTATCATGACAATACGTTTCTAAATGAGAAAATGAAGAATCACGTGACAAACTATAAAAATATTTTGGAAGTTAAGATCATACTTAAAAAAATGTGCACCTTTGGATAGTTGAACTCGAAACATCATTTCCATTAACACTGTGCTGCATCAACTACGTGTCCGTACTTACTTTTATAGTACATATGTATTATATGTCAGTAAATATAATAATTAGATAACAGCCTTTCGAAATAATGGTAGGACCGAAAACGTTAGCGTGTTCGACTTATAGGTCAGGGTATCGCATTGTAACATGGCCATCGATTGGCTGAAAAAAGTGCATGAAAACAAAAAACGTATGATTCAATTTATACATGAGGTGATTGGATGAAAATGGGGTATTTTTAAGTATAAAAACTAATTTAGAAAGTAACACTACATCGTTTTCTGAAAAGAATGAAATATTTCATGAGTCTCTATGATAATTTTGACTTGGATATTTGCATTTATAAAAAGTGTATGTCAGTCCTGTGATCAGCAGAACATTTCAATGAAATGGGGGGGGGGGGGTAATCCTCTTTGAAGTCATTGTTGGCTACCTGTATATAACAGGAACATTTTTATGTGTCAGGCATTTTATTCTGCTAGAAAAATCACCTCTTTGGCATGAAAACTCAATTTTAAGGTAGGATTAGGGACCATTTCTTATAATGTAAATCTATGGAAATAACAATGTGAGTGTCTGACCTAAATGTTATGTTTTAAGCATCATTACACATGCTGAAAGGGAATTAATTCTTAAAGGTGCATATGAGAAAAGTGTGTATTAGTTATCGTTCTGCAATAAATGATAGGCAAACAAAAATATAGGTTATGATAAAGTGATATGAGCCTATCCAGGTTATGATAAAGTATGTAAAGGTTTGGATCTGAGCAGGTATATAGGTTATGATCTGAGCATGTTTATCTTTGGATCTGGGCTGTTATCTGAGCAATTCTGCATTACGGACTCTGTTGTATATGACACGTAATGTTTCAATTTCTTTCTGTACGTAAAATTTATAATATTTGACCTTATTGTGGCATATAAATTGTAAAATATTTTTATATGGATGATTATATATAAACACCGAGTATATTGAAATCTAACATTATTTCATTTATTTAAAGTTTATTTATATTCACCAAAGGCAATATATAAACTAAATTTGATCCCCGTGTGTTTTCTGTAATTTAAGTTCTATGTCACCTCCTGCTGACCAATAAATGACAAGAAACTATTAAATTCTTTCATCCACATTATGTATCATTAATTTATCTTTACTGATGTAATAAGTCGTACATTTTACACCGTTTAAAGTTTAAACCACGGTATATCTGCTTCGTTAAAAGGATTAGTCCTGAAAGTGATTTATAGAGTACAGTAAAACCAACATGTAACAATCTTGACCTACTAAGCGAGTCCAGAGATAAACATGTTTAAAACTGGGCTCCGTTTACATCCCGCGAAATTCTACTCATGTAAATAAATGAAAGTCTCTCGAACTCGAAAAATAATATGTTATGTGCATTAAAAGCTGTTACAAATAACATTTCCTTTAAAGCTACATTAAATTAATATGTTAAAATATTTTTGTCGTCGGCCTAAAAACCAAGCATACTACAGTTTCATTAACGTTTTTAACAGTGTCGTTGTAAATCTCATCAAATATTGTTGATAAATTAGGATTTTAAATGGAAAACCCCACGGTAACACTAAAGTTCGTATACGAATTTTAACATGCAAATGAAGACAATAATCAGCTCGTGTATGCGCTACCTCACGGTGTTATAGTTGCTATCCGGAACACAGCAAATATATGATTTTCTTGTGCAAACACACTTTTACCGTTTAAGCTTCACGGTGCACTAGGCCTGTGGTTCAGAAAAAAATAATCATCTCATAAAAAAGATTAAATTTGTATGAAAATATCCGTTACAATGCGGAAATATACCGTTAAATAAGGACTGCTACTTATAGTCATGTTTGTTGATTTAACATTGATGTATGGATGATCTGAAGGCGGAGTTTCTCATGCAAATAGAAATTGTACTTCCGAATTCGCCACAATGAGGTTGCACATTTGTATGCTCATTAAACTCATTTTGGTTGTCTGGACACCAAAATAAGATTTGGAGTCGATATGAAACCCAATTTATTAATGAAATGTCGCTATTTCTTTTTTTATGAAATTTATTTAATATAACTTTAATGTATTCTACTTCATAAAATGCCTGCATTAAAGGGTCTCCACTGCGGTTTTTTGACATGACGGGACTGGAAATAATTTTTTGAGATTATTACTCAATCTGATATAGACTTATACTATTAACCAATGTATAAAATCTCAGATCATTAGCTCGCTCTGTTTTTCAAGAATAATTATTAAAATAGTGAAAAATGACCCAAATTGAAAAGCTTTTAAAAGCTTTTCAGTCAAATCGAACTGAGAATAGCACAAACATATGATTTTCAATGTATTTCTTAATTATAATTTATTTATATTTCTGTTTTAAGTGCTCATGCTTATCTATGTGAAAAATTATATTTTTATGTTATTAGACTTATAAACCTCAGTGGAGTTCCTTTAAAGAGTCTCCACCAAGGATTTTTATATTTATGACGGGACTGGAAATACTTATTTGAGATTTATGTTCCGTTTGATGTAAGTCTACATCAATAACTTGTGTGCCAAATTTCAAATCATTCGCTCACTCCGTCTTTTCCAAACTAAATATTCAAGTTGTGAAAAGTGATACAAAATTGAAAAGCATTACAACGCTTTTCACTAGAATCGAGCTATGAATAGCAAAATTATTCCAGAGTATATTTCTAAATTATCTATAACATAAAGTGTCCCAGAAATTTAGCTGTTGGACCTCAGTGGAGTTCCTTTAAGTCTTAGATAATCTTTCCAACATTTAAGGTGGTGGAGGAAGGCCATATACATGTATTTAATTATTTCAGACATGATGATGCATTCAACCGTCATTCCGCAAGCCAGCTGGGTAGTTTCTCGTAATGAATTAATAAATATCAATTATATTTAACATAAAAGAGCACAACCATGTCCTTCTTAGTGTAGGCGATTGTCATTTAACCGAGTTCGTTCTACATTATAACTTAAAGTTTTTATCTATTGAATACATAAGCAAATATTTACCGTTCGCTTCATGTACTAATAACGTGCTTTTAAATAAGACAATTTATTGCGTTATATTTCTACATTTATGTGGACGAGCTTTAAATATAACTTTCTGAAATCTAAATGACGGTGTTAAAAAAAACACAGAACACGAAAAATACGAATAAATCATTTTTCGATTAAAATTATGAAATAATATTGCCTTTAATGAACCAAATAAAAGTTACATCAGTAAACGCTTGCTTAGTCGGAGGGAGTGGTACCTTACCTTAGTCTTTATATCGTTTGATTGATATACAAACGGTATGTATTCAGTGCATACTACATTATGTAATCTTTACGGAATATATACCGTCAAGTGTGTTACCGACGGCGATTATAAGAAATATACTACGTAAAATGTGCACGTTTAGTGACGTCAATAATTCACTAGCTCAATCTGATACATAATACTGTTTTCTGGATTTTTGTAAACTATTGTTATGGTTGATCTTGCTGTTGCTGTTGTATTGTTGTTTCTATTATTATTGTTGTTGTTGAATTTGTTGTTGTTGTTGTTGTTGTTGTTGATGATGATGATGATGATGATGATGATCATGATGATGACGATGATCATGATGATGATGAAATCGAAATAAGTAAACTCAGTCGGATATGAAAATCGTTCCGATTAAAAAGTAATCCTTCTAAGAGGGATTTTTCTACATTTGCACTTTGAAACAGTCTTCAAATTAAACAAGAGCTCATAACATATCTTTGTAACAGTAATATATGTATTTTGTGCAAATATCGAAAATAAATTCAGTTTTCATTTGAATTTATTGACATGCATAAATGCGTATGTAACAGGTATGATATACTTATTTATTGCTGAACAGGGAGGTGTTGCGGTATTCTTGTGCCTCTCCTAAATGTATATGTTTTACATTAAACTAGCTACAATGAATAAGTTTAAATTCCTCAATGTTTTCAACAAACGCCCAGCGATACATATATATATTTGTGTTAAAATTAATTTATGTTCTCAACATGCTAGGAATTGATTTTGTACTCAACAGTGCGTTTTGAATTTATTTACATAAAGTTGTTGTATTTAACTGATATACTTAAAATCACTTTTTAAAAATCATCTTTCAACGGACAGTAGATTGTTCAATGATTTTGACTGAACTCCACCTATATAACTAGGCCACGTAAAACGCATTAACTACAAAGTATACCATCGTCCTCAAGTTTTATCAAAGTTGAATATTTGGACCTGAACATGTGTGAATGAACTTGGTTTAATCTGTTAAGTAAGGATTTAAAATTTGAGTTTGCGAAATTTTCACTTACTATGGGAGGTTTAAACATTGCTGTTATTATTGGAATTCTAGGCGTAATTGTTTATTTTATGAGCTCATCAACGGAGAAGCTTACGGTTCAACATGTCAACAAAACATACGACTACATTGTGGTCGGGGCTGGTTCGGCTGGTTCCGTGGTTGCAGCGAGACTTTCCGAAGATCCAAAAGTCAGTGTTCTTCTAATTGAAGCTGGAGGTGAGGAAACAAACAACATAACCTTCTACAATGCTCCACTATTACCTCAGTTATTACAACAGTCTGAATCTGACTGGATTTACTACACATCACCTCAGAAGAATTCAGGAATGGCTAGCATAATTGGTGGAAACAGGCATTATTGGCCTCGTGGAAAAGTTCTAGGAGGAACGAGCATGTACAATAATATGCAGTATGTTAGAGGAAGCAAATATGACTATGATGAATGGGCAGAAAATGGTTGCGAAGGATGGAGTTATGACGAAGTATTACCGTACTTTTTGAAATCGGAGGACTTTTTAGGGAAAGATTTGAAAGATTCAAAATACCATAATGTAGGTGGACCAATGGGCGTGAGTCTTGAAACATTATTTGACAATCTTGTAAAGAGATTTGTAAAAGCTGGAAAGGAATTGGGATACAAAGAAAACAACGATTTGAATGGAGAGAATCAGCTTGGCTTTGGTGTAAGTCAAGTGTCAGTGAGAGATGGTGTACGAGCTAGTACTGTGAAAGAGTTTTTGCGTCCAGCTATGAAACGAAATAACTTACATGTTGTTGTTAATTCACATGTTACTAAAGTTAACATTAAGGACTGTACCGCAACTGGTATAACCTTTATTCAAGACGGCATTAAGAACACTGTAAATGCGAAAAAAGAAGTGATTTTATCTGCAGGTGCGATCGGATCGCCTCACATTCTAATGTTGTCAGGAATAGGTCCGAAGAAGCATTTGGATGACCTGAAAATTAATGTTCATCAGGATTTACCTGTTGGCAAAAATTTGCAAGACCATCTTTTTGTTCTTTATCCATCTGATGTAGTTGATTCTACAGAGCTGCTGAAAGGGACAGATGTCGAGAGTTTATTTTCATTTTTGCGATATCAATTATTTAACGGTGGTCCATGGTCGACAACGATGCTAGTTGGAACATCGTTCATCAAATCAAAGCAACAGGTTGAGAATTATCCAGACATTCAATTTCATATTGCTCCCGTCCAGCCAAATTTAGAGATTTTTAAGTTAAATGGTACATTTCTTCGAAGCGTATATCCTACTGGTATTAAAGATGGCTTAACTTTAATTCCAATTTTGTTGCATCCAAAGAGTCGTGGTTCAATTACATTGGCAAGTTCGGATCCGTTTGATTATCCAATTATTGATCCAAATTATCTCGCACATGACGACGACATCAATACTCTAAAAGAAGCTCTGAAGATATCAGAGAGGTTACTCGAAACTGAAAGCTTTAAGAAAATAGGGGCACATTCAGATAATTTCAAAAATGCAGAATTCTGTAAAGCACATGAATATAAGTCTGAAGGATTTTATGAATGTCTTGTTAGGAATTTAGCTCACACAGTTTATCACCCAACGTCAACATGTAAAATGGGACCTGATACTGACACTGACGCTGTCGTTGATTCTACATTGAAAGTTAGAGGAATAAAAGGTCTTCGAGTCGTCGATGCATCTATAATGCCAAATATCGTTTCTGGGAATACAAACGCGCCAACAATTATGATCGCAGAGAAAGCCGCTGATATGATTCTAGGTGTCGACACTGTAAAACATTTACGTAAACGTACATAAAGAGGGACATCTCGTATGGAACAAAAATTGCACAGTTAGTTTGCTGTGATTAATACTGTCGACATTCCGCTTTAAATCTGAATTGTCGACACATTCGACACATTCAATATCATTGATATATTGTTTTCAAATATCTGATATATTGTTTCTAAATATCTAATATATTGTTTTCAAATATTTGATAAATTGTTTTCAAATATTTGATATATTGTTTTCAAATATTTGATATATTGTTTACAAATATTTTATAATATTTTATGTCGTTTTTAAGACAGTCTAATAAGATTAATTAAAACAACACTCGTATGTACTTCCTGGATACAATCACTACCGTTGTAATTAACAACATATCCCAGAGACATGAGTAAGGTTTTTAAGTTCGATCTCTAGGTTAAACGGGCATGCATACACTTTAACCACTATTTCACTGTTCGATATAAATTTGTGGTAGCAATGTTACTATTCTTTAAAATTATGAAAATCTGCCGAAAATAAATGATCAAACATCCCTGATCACATTATGTTAAGTAATACATCCTTTTCCTTTTGATAATTTATATTAAGGGTATGATTGAATTAAATAGCTGCTGCTTGTTTTATTGTTACGCCTAGCTATATATTTAACGCCATACTCCGTCAAGAATAGTTTATATGTGCACACGGATGAATAACATTAACATAATATTATTGCATGGTTCTTTATTGATGGTTAACATCATTCATTTCTAAATTTATGTATTTATCATATCTTAACACTGTATAAAGGACGAGCAAAATAGTAGTTAGTGGAAAGAAGACTATTAAAACGAAATGTAGTTAATAAAGGGATATAAACGCTAAAGATTATGGGAAATATCTCAGGTTTTATTTAAAATATTATGTGATAGTTGAAGTAGTTGCAAGCAATATTGTGAAGACTTTTGTTTTGTTAAAATGTTGAGCCACTTCATGTCTATCAAAACTTGTTCATTATATTCTTTTATTTCCAACATGATTGATGTAACACGGGTATATTGTTTATAGCTTACTATAATATATTTTAATATGCCTATTGCAACAACTTGTTTGTTTTGTTTTTAGTTTGTTTAAATTTGTTTTTCAAAAAGAGTCTATCTTGATCTTTTAATGCCATTTATTGGATCATTATTTCACAATGAAAGCGAACACAATGTTTTCAACCTCACCTACCCGAGGTAAGAGAGCCGTATATTCCAATAAATCGTACCAATTTAGCCGCGAATAAGGCGTATGTTACATACCGCATAAATGACGTTATATATACTATACATGCTACTTCTGTTATTACAGTGGCGTGTTGAAATAATTAAGATACATTAATTTGAGGTAAACTATAATCGTAATAAGAGAGAAAACTGATGATAGATGAAACCTAAATATGGCTTAAATTTCTAATATGTTCATAGCAGAATTATTAATGAAAACTGTTTCACTACCTTAAATGAAAATGTTTTTGTCATGACCCCAATTTGATCCTTATATCTAATGTTATTCAATGATGAAACGTTCATTTATGCACAATATTTGTGTTTTGTTTATTTGTGTGTTGTGCGAATCAAAATAAAATACTCATCAAATAACAGTATAGTAGTGTTGACACAGACTAGTAATGAGTTATTATAACAGTCAACATCGAATTTTAGGCATATGCTTCCCTTTCTCGTCGAGGTTGCTCCAGATAATAAATCATAACAAACACTACACAAGTTGCTCCAGATAATACAACACTAATATTGTAATATGATATTTTGTCGTGTGTTATTAAACGGTTTTCATTGTAATAATTCAATCATGTTAATCTTGATTTTATCACTGAACACATTATCTCAAACCGTGTAATATAATGTTATATTAAACTTTCAATACAACATTGATTTCTATTTCTTTCAATTGTTATAAACATTGATTATATACAAATTTTGTATTCATAGCTTGAGGACAATGTTAAATGAAGAAACTATCAAATGTATACAAATTACAATACTGTACTAAACCAGATGATATGTAAAGTAAAAACATGACCATTTCTATATAACTATTTGGGGGCGTAAATGTGACAGTTTAGTTTTCTTTTGTTTTAGATGTAATTCGTGTATATAATAGCATCATAACATTCATATATAATCAGAACATGGCAATGTTAAGATTAGCAGCTATATTTGGATTATTAACTGTCATAGTTTATAATGTGGACATTTCACGTAAGTCTCTCACAGTAACAGATGTTAATAAAACATATGACTATATAATTGTGGGAGCCGGGTCGGCTGGTGCCGTACTTGCTACGAGACTATCCGAGGATCCAAATGTTACCGTGCTACTTATTGAAGCTGGAGGCGAGGAAACAGAGAATTTAACATTATTTAATATACCTTTATTTGGACCAATCTTACAACAGTCTCAAAACGATTGGAATTATTTAACAACACCTCAATCAAAATCTGGTCTGGCAAGTAATACTGGGGATAACAGGCACTATTGGCCTTCTGGAAAAGTTCTTGGAGGAACAAGTATGCTGAATGCTATGCAGTATGTTAGAGGAAGTCAGCACGACTATGACGAATGGGCAGAAAATGGATGTGATGGTTGGAGTTATAAAGACGTTCTACCTTATTTCTTAAAGTCTGAAGACTTTATAGGAGGAACTCTTATAAAATCCAACTATCACCATGCAGGTGGGCCAATGGCAGTTAGTCTTGAGACAGAGTTTTCTGATGTAACAAAACGTTTTATTAAAGCAGGAATAGAGCTAGGATATGAAGAAACAACGGACTATAACGGTAAGAAGCAACTAGGATTTGGAGTAAGTCAAGTTTCTGTACGGAACGGAATACGAGCAAGTGTAGCGAATGAGTTTTTGCGTCCTGTAATGAATCGCAAGAACCTACAAGTTCTTGTAAATGCATACGTGGCAAAAGTAAACATAAAACAGGGCGCTGCTACAGGTGTTTTGTGCATTCGGAAAGGAGCAAGAAAAACTATTCTATCTAAAAAAGAAGTGATATTATCCGCAGGCTCCATTGGTTCACCACACATTCTTCTTTTATCAGGGATAGGACCAAAGGAACAATTAGAACGTTTCAATATAACAGTGATTAAAGATCTTCCTGTTGGCAAAAATTTACAAGATCACATGCATATATCTTACCCATCAAATGTTAACACAACTACCAAAGTTATAAGTAATGGACTGTTACAACAAATCGAATACTTACTATTCCAAACAGGACCATTGTCTTCTACGGGTCTTGTTGGAACAGCGTTTATAAGAACTTCACATGTGCAAAAATATCCGGATATACAGTTACATATTGCTGTTGCCCAGCCTAGAACAGACAACATAAAATTAAATGCAACATTGCTTGCTAACGTGTATAATAAAGGGTTTAAAGAGGGTATAACATTGATACCAACGTTGTTGCATCCTAAAAGTCGTGGTACGATAACACTTAAAAGCACTGACCCTTTTGAACATCCAAATATTGATCCTAATTATCTAGATGACAGGGAAGATATTGAAGTTTTAAAAAGAGCAATTAAGATATCTGAAAAACTTCTTGAAACGGATAGTTTCAAACAAATAGGAACTCATTCGGACATATACAAGAGTGCGACTTTCTGTTCAATGTTTGAATATAAATCAGATGACTTTTACGAATGTCTGATAAAATATTTAGCTCAAACTGAATATCATCCAACATCAACGTGTAAAATGGGTCCTGACTCAGATCCCGAAGCTGTAGTCGACCTAACACTTACGGTTAAGGGAATTAGACAACTTAGAGTGGTAGACGCTTCAATAATGCCAAATATTGTGTCAGGTAACACAAATGCACCGACAATTATGATAGCAGAGAAGGCCGCGGACATGATTCGGGGTATTAATACTGTTAAAGCTATACGACAAGAATATGAACATTCATTGAAATAAAATAAAAGTAACAATATCGTCATCAAAGTGTAAATAGTGAATGCACAGGTAAAGTCTCAGAACTTTACAGTTTGCCATAATTGTTTGTATTTTGTATTCTACATCTCACAAACAATCAATAATCCTTATGGCTCATGGAAAATTCTATCCTTTACAGTGTTACGTTCAATTCTTAAAAGTAATGTGGCATTCTTTTTACATTATAGGCATTTTTTTTCCAAAATCATTTTTATGCATATAGCGTACCACTTGTTCGTCCGTCCGTCCGTACGTCTGTCCGTCCGGGCAAACATTTGATATTTATGAGCTTCATTCCGTAGTTAAATAAAGAACAAAAACTCATAAAATTCAAATTAAGAGCTATTTTTTTGTTTTTATGAGCTAATTTTGCTTATGGACTTTGGTCCAGGTGTAGTTTATGAGCTGATTTGCCTATTAAATATCAAAAATTGGTACGTCCGTCCGTACGTCTGTCCGTACGTCCCGAAATCTTGTGAACGCAACTCCTCTTAAACCGGATGGCAGATTTTGCTTAAACTTCCAGGGATGAACAACCTTAATGTGTAGATGGTAGTAAATGAAGGATTTTTTGCTGCGACCAAATTTAACAGAATTATGGCCCTTTGTTGATTTTTTCACTTTATACCATATAGAAATTTTGTGAACGCAGCTCCTCTCAAACCGGATGGCAGATTTTGCTGAAACTTCCAGGGATGAACAACCTTAGTGTGTAGATTGTAGTAAACGGAAGGAATTTTTGCTGCGACCAAATTTAACAGAATTATGGCCCTTTGTTTATTTTTTCACTATATACCATATATATGTTGTCGGTGGGGGCATCCGTGTCCTTTGGACACAGTTCTAGTTATTATTATTCGTATGTCAATGAAAATTATAATTATAGTTGATCTTTCCAAATATTAAATAAATTAAGTTCTAATTGACAACGAAAAACTTACGTAAACTTAAGAAAATACCTAATGACACTTTAAATGATATTCTACTTGTGTATTCTTGAGGGACCTTGATCTATTTCATAGCATGTATATCTAAGAATAGTTAAAAATACAACATTTGTTAGGTAAAGAAAAACAGAATCATTTATTATTACAAGCTGTTGTTCCCGTTTCCTTTCTATACGTATTCTACTTCATACTATTTTGTCACAGTATTTTTAATGCGGGTTTTATTTTTTTTTTACTTTTATTAATACTTGTAAATGTAAAAACATAATAGTAATTATACCCTTTTCCAAAATGAATAATAATACTGATAATAAAACGAAAATTTACTTGATATCAATCAAGCCGTATATTCACGATAAAATTAACGAACGCTTCCTCAAACTTGAATAGTATTAGCATTCATTTGTTTGTAAAATTTACTATTTTGACTGAATAGGTAGAACGTGCATTTTTTATACATAAACATATTCCTAAGTCAAATAAGATACATTCTTTTATCGATTTTTTTCCTTTGTGGCTATTATAAATGAAAGATTTTAAAGCCTTGCGGGTGAATTGATCACTAATTTATCACATAATTATCATTAAATCTAGGATGTTGCGTTTATTCGTTCTCTCTCGTGTACAGACTCAATCAAACAGAGTCTGCTTTTGTTGTTTTAATGGTTTCCAGAAAAACACTCTTTCTCTAGATTTATACACTTCACAACAAAGGATGTCAAGTGGCGTGTGGCAGATGTAAAACGTTGCCCCGTACTTGTAACATTTTTTCTGGTTCTTCGGGATTATTGATTCCTGCACAATAAATTAGTGTAAATGTTAAAAAAATTGAGTACCGCTCAAGCCGGTGATATGGGGCGTGAGGCCAGTGTACAAACTCAATCAGCCCGAGTCAGCAAATTCATGTAATTTTGGTGTTAAATGGTCCAAAAGATCACCCTTTTGCAGATATTCAAATATGTATTCAATGGAATGTGCACATTTACGTATGTTTCATTTCTTTCTTATTTTGAACATGTTGTTATGAGGTATGCAGTGAGTAAGTAAGTTTTTTTAAGGATGCAAGAATTAAAAAAAAAAACATCCCGGGTGAACTAGTATTATTAGTGCAGTGAAAGCTCAACTGATTAAACAAATTTATTTGATTTAAGAACATAACCATGTAAGTTATACATTACATCGATTAAGCATTTTACTTTTTTAACAAGTAAGAATTTAACTAGACCTTGTGCTCATTCACATATTAAGTATTTAAGTACTTATCAGAGAACGGAGTGATATAATGCATTTGCTGTCTTCTAAGAGTAACATTTTGAAAAAAAGGTGTGCTGAAAGTAACATGATGCTCGTCTCATGTTGAATCCTGCTTAAGCCGGTGCTAGGGGCGTGGGCGGTAACTTTCCACTACCGTCAATGAACAGACTCAATCAAACCGAGCCTGCATTATTTTCAATTTTGTCGTTTTGGACGTTCTTTGGGGATTCCGTTTTTCTCTACTAAAGTGTAAACGGTTGTTGTACAGGTCAAAGTTAAAATTACTCATATTTTGCCATAATTGTTTTCAATTTATAGTCTAGTTTATGTGTATTATTACTAGCCAACGTGCCTCACAGAAATTTTCTATAAATATTATTCGGAATGTATCCTTAATGTTCAATTTATAAAAAGAGCGAGGCAGTTTTTTTACATTTAAAGGAGTTTTTATATTTAATCTTTATATATTTCTTTCTAAATTATTTGTAAATGACCATCACAATAGTCGATCTTTCTAACCATATAGCCAATACATGTATATAATTCGGCTCATCTGCACAACGAGAAAATTAGTATAATGTCACTTAAAACAGCGTTATTGTAAATAATATTGAATATAGTACCTAACTGCCTATACCAGTTTTAATGTATCATGCAATACAAGGCGTCTCTAACAAAAGCGTCAACAATACCCCTTTACTTATAGACACGTTCGACTTAGAGGAGTTCAACAAAATATGTTTTCCAAACTGAAACAAAAACAACTTTAATGTGTACTTTGATATTTAATATATATGATAAATTAGATCAACAAGGACAGGCGGCGTTCCATGAACGCAACCCTGACATGACCTAGCAAAAACGACCAGCGACAAGGAGCCCAGGAGGACCCCAAACAAAAACAGGACATTGCACAAGGCAGAGCACGGATAGGGTAATCACTTTAATAATATATTTTAGGAAATAATAGTAACCAAAAAGGAAATCAAAGACAATCGATTGATTAATAGGAAACACACACTCAAATGTAATTTCTTCATTTTTGATTGTTAAGAACTTCAGACGGCAAATATATCTAAAATGACAGATAATAATCGCATTAGTACAGCATTACAAATAATGTCAACATTAAAATGTGCAATTTATAATATAGAACAAGTATATATGTTTCGATCGTCGTACATTTGCTTTTTGACACATATACACATTTGACATACTGATATCGCATATCTGATAACCAAGATTAACAAAATTTCCGATTGTAATGTCTCTCTTTTTATCTCATTATTAATGTAGGTAGGGGTGCAAAATATGTTAAACAAGATCGACAAGAAAAGGCGACGTTCAATGAATGCAACCCCCACACGACCAAGCAACAAAGTCATGCTTAACTTCTGAATTTAAATACTATCACATGCCTTGTGTCCTTTTGTGTATAAATCAAAACACAGGGTTACTAAACTTGATATATATAACAACATTATTGTTTAGTGAAAAGATGTAGATATAATATCGCAACCAGCGGTAGGTGTTCGTGATATTCAAATTTCTACTTTATCAAGAGCATTCCCTTAAAGATCCTGAACTCAATATATTGTCGTTTTATATCATAAATATAATGCTCAAATGAAGATTTATCAATATTGTAAGTTCCAAAAAGCACTATTTAAAAAGATATTACCGACTTTATAAAGGAGGTACATGTAATTAGAAATTAAATATTTTGTCTGAGACAATTTTTTCAATAAGAAATGAATGCATATACATGTATTTTAATGATTGCATATAATGTGAACAAAAAATGCAGTACATATTTTACATATTCTTCGATTTTTGAAAATTGTTTTAGAAGCACAATTATATACATATATTAAACTAAATTATGGGAACAACCCTAATTACAACATACAGGATCTTTAAAGGCATTTAAAGTTATTTTTTACTTGTATGTATCCATTCTCTTAAAAGGGCAAAAATTTGTTTTATGATGTTGTAATAACGGATTTGAAGATGTGAGATGCTTTTTACAGGAATCAAAAGTGCTTAAAATGAAATCATCCTTCCGTGATTTACGGTAGCAAAATGTAAACAAAGTGATATATAGACTTCCATACAAAATGCTTAATCACTCTAAGTATACTAATTTCAAAACGCAAAAGTAGCAAAATATCGGTTAGCTAAAATGCCATTAATTACATTTTAGGACCTTTAACATTACACCAAAATAAAAATAAAAAGCGGCTACGGATAAAAATGATAGCATTTGAAACGCCCAGTGTCTATGACCAATCAATAAAGGTTTAAGGATATCTGCGATGCATAATACATGATAGAAATTACGGCAAAATACGGTTGTTAATAACCTTGCCTAAAATACGTCATTAATTGTAACTAAAGATATTTTATTATTTATGTACCTCAGTTCAATGCATAAAAAGTGATTAGGTTAAAATAAATCTGGACTTCAGTAAAAAAACGTATTCCTATGCCATGCAGAAATAACACTATAAGTACACATAGATCAGAATTGCAATTGTTTTTGCAATGAATCATATTATCACAAGCCGATCATTCTGATAAAAAAAAAGTTTTGAACGTTTGAACGGACGAAGTTAAGGAAAGTGTCTACGTATAACTTACTGTATATACGGGATAAAATTGCAGTAACTTAAAGATAACTCTATTAGGAACTCAACACTATACGTCAATTATTATCATATTTTATGTAAATTATTAAACGTCATGTGTAGTTTACCTCTCGTGATATATGGAAACATACGAAATGTTATCGGCTCTGTTTGTACTGATGTGGGGGTCAGGACCTAGTTATTAATGTAAATAACCTACACAAAGTTTATATCAAATGTACGTTGAATTTAGTGAAATAAAGATCACATATTGGATTCATTATTTCAAATGAACTATCCGTGAATAAATAATTAAGATGGCAGGTTTTAGTTTGAAATACACATTTGTGGTAGCATTGTTAGCTTATATGATATATTACATGAACTCTCAATCGCAAATTTTGGTGGTAAACAAGGTAAACAGCACGTACGACTACATCGTAGTCGGGGCCGGTTCGGCCGGATCTGTGCTTGCAGCGAGACTCTCCGAAGATACAAATGTCAGTGTACTTCTTATTGAAGCCGGGGGCGAAGAAACAGACAATTTAACAGACTATAATACTCCACTTTTCGCACAACTTTTACAGAATTCTAAATCTGACTGGGCTTATTATACAACACCGCAAACCAACTCTGGAATGTCTAGTTTTCGTGGCAATAACAGGCATTATTGGCCACGTGGAAAAGTTCTAGGAGGGTCGAGTATGTACAATAATATGCAGTATGTTAGAGGAAGCAAATATGATTATGACGAATGGTCAAATAATGGCTGTGAAGGATGGAGTTATGACGAAGTGCTACCATATTTTCTTAAATCAGAGGACTTTATAGGACATGACTTAAAAACATCAAAATACCATAATGTCGGAGGACCTATGGGTGTGACTCTTGATACTGTATATGGAGCATTGGGAAATAGATTTGTAAAAGCGGGCGTGGAACTAGGTTATAATGAAAACAATGACTTTAATGGTGAGAATCAAATTGGATTTGGTATAAGTCAGGTGTCAGTGAGGGACGGAAAACGAGCAAGTACGGCGAGAGAATTTTTGCGTCCTGCTATGAGACGTAATAACTTACATGTTGTCGTAAACGCCCATGTTACTAAAATAAATATCGAACGAAAATCCGCTACAGGTGTCACATTCATAAAACAAGGAAAAAAGATAATCGTACGGGCAAGAAAGGAAGTAATTCTATCGGCTGGGGCCATTGGTTCACCTCAAATTCTTATGTTGTCAGGAATTGGACCTAAAGCTCATTTGGAAGAAATGAACATAGAGTTAATAAATGATCTTCCCGTTGGTAAAAACCTGCAAGATCATCTATTAATAATATTTCCGTCAGATGTTACTAGAACGGAGGAGGTTTTAACTAGATCCCAAGCTGAAGGGTGGTTCCCAAATGTACAATACTCAATGTTTAATTCCGGCGTGCTATCGTCGACAGGTACGGTTGGAACTGCGTTTATCAAGTCGAACGAACAAGTAGAAGAGTATCCTGATATTCAAATTCACATGGGTATCACTAAGCCAAATTTAGAATTGTTTAGTACATTGAATGCAACATTTCTTAGAAATGTGTACAACAAAAGGTTTAAAGAAGGTTTAGCTTTAATACCAATCTTGTTACATCCTAAAAGCCGAGGTGAAATTACATTGAAGAGCTCCGATCCATTTGATTATCCGGACATTGATCCTAATTACTTAGACCACCCTAAGGACATAGAGGTACTAAGGAAAGCTCTAAAGATATCTGAAAACTTACTCGACACAGAAAGTTTTAAACAAATAGGGACTAATTCGAACACATTTAAAAATGCAGACTTTTGTTCAATGCATGAATACGGGTCAGCAAGTTTTTATGAGTGTTTAATCAAGGCTTTAGCTCACACTGTTTATCACCCAACATCAACATGTAAAATGGGACCTGATACTGACCCTGAAGCTGTCGTTGACCCGACTTTAAAAGTTAGAGGAATAAAGGGACTCCGAGTTGTAGATGCCTCTATTATGCCAAATATTGTTTCTGGAAATACAAACGCACCGGTAATCATGATAGCAGAAAAGGCAGCTGATATGATTCGCAATACATAGCATTTATATTAATATAATATTGATTCTATTGCAGTAGTAAACACTATCAAGATTTGATGGAGCTAACAGACTTGTGTATATAAACAACTTTAAATTGTGCTCGATATAACTTCATCTGATACACTCGTATGTGAAAAACTATTCCTATGCCGTTTTCCTGTGTTTGTGTCTATAACTCGTTATAAACTATCATGATATCTATATAATGCAAAAGAATGATTTCCTTCAAGTCAATTAGATTAAATTGTACTTTGTTTTATAGGTGTAAATAGACTACACTGTATGGTAATAATATGACCTTGACCGTTTATCTGCCTTCACAAAGGTTATTTAAATGTAAGGGTACCGGTTCAAAATATATTAACAATATAGTATATGTGGTC
This sequence comes from Ruditapes philippinarum, assembly GCF_026571515.1. Classification (NCBI taxonomy): domain Eukaryota; kingdom Metazoa; phylum Mollusca; class Bivalvia; order Venerida; family Veneridae; genus Ruditapes; species Ruditapes philippinarum. The sequence goes on along the minus strand of NW_026856836.1, from coordinate 59,778 downwards.
TACATAATGATACCCTTACAATATTAATACAACAGCATAGGGAAATAGTCTATTTTACAAGTCTATATAGTCACAGAGTTATATATGCATTTTATATTTGTTTAATATTATAAAGTAATAAAAATTACCAAGAAAATTTTAATTCAATTACTTTGAAACAAATGTCGGACCTAATATTTCGCTTGGACGTTTAGAGACTACAGAGATTTTGGGCAATCCTTTCAGTGACAACTGATTAATGTATTCGAGGTTATGAAATATTAAATGCATGCCTTCATTGAATGTCGCCGTTCCACGTTCATCTTTGTTCTTAAATATCAACGATGATTGATAAAAGAATGCAATACTAATTTTTCAGTTTTTCTAGACTCCAGTACCGTCCATGAACAGGCTCAATCAAACCGAGCCTGCAACATTTTCAATTTTGCCGTGTTGGGCTTTCTTTAGGGATTCTGTTTTTCACTATTTTAGTACAAAATTTTATTTATGGATGCTAAACCTACAGTTAAACTTGTTTAATAGCTTTCTTTGATAGTCTACACATAACTGTAAAATAATAACAATGGCCATTGTATAACTCGTTTAAAAAAGCATACAAATGAGGTGAAGAAAGTTGAAACTGAAGCAAATACACACTTTGATCAATTATCATTATTGAGACATTATTTAACATTACGGAATATAATATAAACAAGGTTTTGTGAGGATGTTGCACTTCTTATCCATTATCTCTCATGTACAGACTCAATGAAACTGAGTCTGCAATTTTCATGTAATTTTGTTGTGATTAATGCTTCCGAGGTATCACTTTGTTTCCAAATTTTTAGATTAAAACACCTGCATGAAATTATATTGCAAAAAGGTATTTATGTAAAACCACATATCCAGAAAACGCACTTCAACAAGATTATGAATAGAAATGGTTTTTAAATTTTGCTCTTGCCCAAGCGTTTCATTGTAAGTTTTTTCCGAAATCTCGATGTTATGCATTATAGAAGACTTTTACCGTCATTTGAAGTTGATGTTGGAAGAAACCGAATATTTTCTTATTAAAATTGATAGCTTAGGACTTCACTTTTAAGTGTTGGAAATTGAGTACCGATATAGCCGGTACAAAGGGGCATGAGAAATTTTGCAGTTTTTCATTTACCCTCATGTACACACTCAATCAAACAAAGTCTGCAGTTTTCATGTAATTTTGTTGTGATTCATGCTTCTGAGGCATCACACTTTCACCAGATTTTTAAATTTCAATTATAATTCAAACGGTTGTAAACCGATAACTGGCAGCATGTCGACGTCCCACGTCGATAAATGTAAACAACATGTCTAGCTTTGAAGTTTTTGAAAGTAATCATTGATGTAATAATCTGTATAGGTGGAAAGTTTATTCTTCAGGTTTGAAAATTGGAAAAGGAGAGGTATATGACAAGATTGAGTAACGTTGTAGAATAACGATGAATGATAGTATGATAGAGTTGCAAGTGACATTTTCCTGTGCTGTTGCAAATGCTTTGAATTTTTATCTGCCAAAATATTATACAATTACAAAATTTTTAATATGATTTGTTTTATATCAAAAGTATAAATTTTCTTTACTCACTTGAATGTGCTTACTTCTATTCTTGCTGATGTAATACTTTTGATTATCTTTTTTCGGCAAAGAAATAATTATTTTGCACTGTTTCATTTCTTGTCTTGTCAATGTTGGGCTTATTTTATATATAGCTACACCTGTGAAATGTAGAGGACTTCAGGTCACCCAGCTGTAAAATGTTGCCCCGTACTTCACTTCAGTGTTGTTTTATTTTTCTGGTCGTTCGGGATCCTTGATGCCAGCACTATTGAGTGTTGAGAATTGACTACCGCTCAAGCCGGTGCTAGGGGGCGTGAGGGATGTTGCACTTATTCATTATCCCTCATGTACATACTCAATCAAACTGAGTCTGCGATTTTCTTGTAATTTTGATGTGATTAATGCTTCCGAGTCTCCACTTTGTTTCCAGATTTGTTTTGTCCTAAAGCATTTCTATGCAAATATGCTTATTGTATTTCCGATTTAAGTTTAAGGCAATCAATAACTTTAGAGCAGTTTAAAGTCCTCAACTTCACTTCTTCTAGGCTAGAGACTCAGACATTACAAAATAACGCAAATGGCCGATGTTAAATAGATGAAATAAAATTACATATTTTTGTTGCATTTTCACATCTTAATCAATTTTAGCCAAACTCGGATAAATTGAGTCTGGTCATGAGAGGTAAAAGATAGTGCAACCTCTCTTACGCCCCCATCCCCTATAGCGGGCTTTAAATGGGATCCTTAAGGACCAAAAAAGTAAATATACATTATACATGCTTTAAGTAAGTTAGAAAAGGTTAATTAATTTATTTGTAATATAGAGATCATAATCGATATAAAACCAACTCAAATTACAATCAATATATAAAGTATATATCGGTAGAGTTTATAAATTTCATAATTAAGAAAGATTATTCACCGTCCTTATTGCAAAGCAAATTGAAGATGTTTAAGCCAGGATCCGTGCGAATGAATACAAAACTTTTAATAATATGTACGTTTCCTATGTTAATCTATTACAACATGTACTTGTTTTTGTATGTTTTATTTGCCAGGGCAATTTGAATATACTATGATGCGGCATGTAATGTACCCATCTATAATTGTTATATATGTATATACGAGTCCACCATTCTATTTTCAAAATTGCTGAAATCTAAACTTTATCAAAATATGTGATTATAGTATGTGTTTTGCGTATAAGCTAATACTGTTGAACTACTGTATATTGCATCTCTTGAAATAATGTTCCATATGAAAAATTTGTACATTTATATGGTAAGATTTTTTAAGTTTTAAGTATTATAGGATTTTAGGTACATGTATTTCATAGGTTGTTACTTACCCTAACATTTTAAACGTAATGTGTTTGTACCCATACTTGACTTATAAAAATAGAAAATTCAGCACACATCTGTTTTGGTACATTCAAAATGTTGCTCATTCAAACTATATCTTAATTTCCATGTCTATATATATTATGATCATTCGTAAGTATTTGGTCAAGTACAATCTTATCGGCATTGTGTATATACTGATGCGGTGGGTCAGAATGTACCTTGTACAATTACATCAAACGAACGTGACATGAGGTAGAGAAACTAGGATCACATAACGGATATTAATATAAACATCTACAAATAAAATTTTCGAATGAAAAGAATTAAGATGGCTGATTTCGGTATAACACACATATTTATTGCAGCGATGTCAGTTTACATAATCTTTTATATGCACTCTACGTCAGAATTGCTTGTAGTGAATACAGTGAACAGTTCATACGACTACATTATTGTTGGGGCTGGTACAGCTGGATCCGTGATTGCAGCAAGAATGTCCGAAGATCCAAATGTCAGTGTACTTCTAATTGAAGCCGGGGGCGAAGAAACAGAAAATTTAACATACTATAATACTCCACTTTTCGCACAATTTTTACAGAATTCCAAGTCTGACTGGGCTTATTATACAACACCACAAACCAACTCTGGAATGTCTAGCTTTCGTGGCAACAACATACATTATTGGCCGCGTGGAAAAGTTCTAGGAGGAACAAGCATGTACAACCATATGCAGTATGTTAGAGGAAGCAAATATGACTATGATGAATGGGCAGAAAATGGCTGCGAAGGATGGAGTTATGACGAGGTCCTACCGTACTTTTTGAAATCTGAAGACTTTTTAGGGCAAGAACTGAAGACCTCGAAATACCATAATGTAGGCGGACCTATGGGTGTGACTTTTGACACCGTGTTTGCAGTTTTTAGCCAAAGGTTTGTAAATGCAGGTATAGAATTGGGTTATAATGAAACAAAGGATTTTAATGGTGAGAATCAACTTGGTTTTGGAATAAGTCAGGTAACCGTTAGAAATGGAATAAGAGCAAGTACGGCGAGGGAATTCTTGCGCCCAGCTATGAGACGAAATAACTTACATGTTGTCGTAAACGCCCATGTTACTAAAATAAACACCGAACGAAAATCCGCTACAGGTGTCACATTCATAAAACAAGGGAAAAAGATAATCGTACGGGCAAGAAAGGAAGTAATTCTATCGGCTGGGGCAATTGGTTCACCTCAAATTCTTATGCTGTCAGGAATAGGACCTAGAGCTCATCTTGAAGAAATGAACATAAGCATAGTCAAAGATCTTCCTGTTGGTAAAAACCTGCAAGACCATCTCGTCGTGTTATATCCGTCGGATGTCACTAAACCAGAAGAAATATTAAGTAAGTCCCAAGCAGAAGGATGGCTATCAAACGTAGAATATTCATTGTTTAATTCTGGTGTTTTATCGTCTACAGGAGCTGTTGGAACTGCGTTTGTAAAGACGGACGGACAGATGGAACTATATCCTGATATTCAATTTCATGCTGGGGTCACGCAACCTAATTTAGATACTTTAAAATTGAACCAGACATTTCTTGGTAATGTGTATAATAAAGGGTTTACAGAAGGCTTAGTCTTGTTTCCAATGTTGCTACATCCCAAAAGCCGAGGTGAAATTACACTGAAGAGCTCCGATCCATTTGATTATCCGGAAATTAATCCCAATTACTTAGACCATCCTCAGGACATAGAGGTGCTAAGGAAAGCTCTAAAGATATCTGAAAACTTACTCGACACAGAAAGTTTTAAACAAATTGGAACGAATTCGAACATATTTAAGAATGCCGACTTCTGTTCAATGCATGAATACAGGTCAGAAAGTTTTTATGAGTGTTTAATCAGGGCTTTAGCTCATACTGTTTATCACCCAACATCAACATGTAAAATGGGACCTGATACTGATCCTGAAGCTGTCGTTGACCCGACATTAAAAGTTAAAGGAATAAAAGGACTTCGCGTTGTAGATGCCTCGATTATGCCAAATATTGTCTCTGGAAATACAAACGCGCCAGTAATCATGATCGCAGAGAAAGCTGCTGATATTATTCGCGCTACATAACATCCTTATTAATATATATATTAAGTAATAACCACTTTGTACATACGTGAAGAGTTCAGATCTTTGTGAACAACTTTAACTGCTTTTTTGTTACTATGTGACAGTTATTGAATTTTAAGATGATTTGAAGATTTTATAAAACAGTTTCTACTTTTTATCAACAACTCCTTATAAAAAACTGAATATCTCGTATAAAAGAAGGATTTCCTTCATTCAGAAATTAATATATATTTTTTCTTTATAACTATAAATAAACATGTCTACTGTATCATTGACCTATTACGAATGGTTTATTCCTGGTGTGAGGGGTTCGGTCAACAATAAAATTTCAATGAATTACATATATTAGAAACATACAAAATGCAAAAAATGTATATGCGTGTTAATATAGATCAAAGACATATATTAAGTAAATCAGAACAAATTTATTCCAAGAATATACATTGCAATACATCATTTTGGCGTTTCATACATAAATATCTAAAAATATCAATCGTGCGCGTTTCATAAAATATACTAAAAGTACTTTAATATTATATACTTATACATGTATTTATATTAAACGCACACACATTTAATTATTTATGTCTATTCAGCCATAAACTGTTCGCAGCAGATATTTGCCCTGATACACCAGCTTAGCGTGACAGTTACTGTGAGATCTTTAAATGTTGAATTCTGCTTAAGCCGGCGGTGCAAGGGGGCGTGGACGGTAGATTTCACATGACAGTACCGACCATAAACAGGCTCAATCAAACAGAGCCTGCAACATTTTCAATTCTGCCGTTTTGGACATTCTTTTAGGGATTCTTTTTTTCTCTATTTCAGTTACATCTTTCTGTACGCTCAGTACGTTCTTCTGAATACTGTTTAAACTGATGCAGGGTACATGACAGGTATATTGTATTTTGTTTATCTCTCATGAACGGAAGAGATCGAACCGAACCTGCAATGTTCAATTTATAGCTTTTTGTTTTCTCTTGGGATATCACCTTTTTCAAATCTTTTTTATTATTATTTTTATTCGGGCCGCTAAGAAGCTGGATTTGATAGTAAAAAAACGCCACTAGTATATATACTGTTTTAAAGCTCACTCGACGAAATAAAATTTCATATTAAACACAAACAAACAAATATCTTATGTGTATTGACTGCAGCGTTCACCCTTATCAAAACATTATTACTGTCATCCGGTGGTTAATCACCTGCCTGTGAGCTGGAGGAGATCTTGATCTATCAACATGCTTGAATGATGGCAAATATGAAGGAATTCGTTCTTGGTCACTTTCTTTTAATTGTATTTTATATTTGAGACTGCTTTGTTAATTAACTCTTGAATATCTGAAATAGATTCATTGATGGAAAAATTATTATATTATTATTATTATTATTATTATTATTATTATTATTATTATTATTATTATTATAAAAAAGCATTATTTCAAATAATACATTTACTCTGGTAAATCGGCTTATTTCTAATCAGTCAAGTTAATTGACTTTTTATAAACAAAAGATTAAAACACTCATTGTTGAGTGTAAATCAATCGCCTAAACATAATATAACGGGATTTTGCATCGTCCAAAAGGTCCCATAAAAAGCACTAGTTAGAAAGTAAAGGAAATAACATCATTTACAACCTCACATTTCAAAGGTTTTCTCGGTCTACGGGAGGGGACATCCCTCCCACATCCATATCGCTCACGTACATTCTTTATTTCAATTTCACCAATCAAACACACGTTTGAATAGCAGTATAAACAATATACAAGAAGTACATTGCCACTCATAAGATGAGATAATATATATTAAGATATATCTATTACATTTTTGCCACATGTGCAAAATGCTGACCCAGACACTTTTCACCTGTTGCATTGTTTTCCATTGTGTTTATCAAAATCTTTCACCGATATTTAGGCCTTAACCCTGTTCTGTGTCCGCCCCTGGTTTATGACTATTTCTCATATTTCTAAATCTTGAAGATCTTTCTGTAGGGATACATGTATACTATTGTTTACATACATTAAGTGGCTGGTCATCTTACGTCATAGTATTATTGATCAGCAAACATTTGACAACTTCTAGTAGACGTCTAGGAAGAGACCATTCCTAAGGACGGATCCCAGAAAGGGCCTTGGTGTCATTGGACAGGTTATTACGTACCTTGTACATCTTCCTTTTTGACCGGTTTTACGAGAAGAATTTAAAATTCAATTAATATACATGTAAGGGTCTAATATTTAGACTTTCTGAAATTCAGCTGAAAATAAGCATTTACAAGTTTTGAATGCCTTGGAATAATCCCAGACAATGACATTAGCCTGGCTTTATATATGATTCTGGGTTGTTAAGACGTCCTTGCGTGAAATTAACTTGTATGGATTCGCAGTTATCAACCTGAATAAAACAGAGAGAATGCTGGTACTGACTATGGATGTTGTTTTATCAGGAGGACATGAGATTAGCACAATTATATATGTGTTCTAACAGCTGAGATACATTATAAAAATCTTGATAAAGTGTGATCCATCGGATTTAAGCATACATAACTACAAAATTAAATGAAAACTGAAGACTCAGTTTTATTGAGTCTGCACAGGAGGGATAATGAAAAGGTGCAACATCCATCACGCCCTCTAGCACCAGCTTGAGTGGTACTCAATTTCAACACTTAAAAGAGCTGAAATCAATGATCCCGAAGGACCAGAAAAATATAACAACAGATCATCATGCTAAATCTGTTGATAAACAATAAGTCTGAAATTTCTTTTCTCATGGACCATGTTTTGAAGACTTGTGCTACAATACAATGAAACTGTTATGAAGTATTCATGGATAACTCGAGCTGGTGTAATTTCATGATGAAGTTGACACGGTGTGATTATTCATCAGCAAACTTAATTATGGGGATAAATATATAATCCCAGCTGGATATTTTCAACACATTTTCCTTTCCTGTTTTTGTCCATAGATAATTTCCAAATTATCAGGTCATTTTATGGGGCGAATCGCGATTTGTACGAAAATTATTGGGACCTTGGTACAAAGTTATTATTACGACGTGAATTTAACATGCTCAATTTCGCGCCATAATTGCATAAAAAATAAGGTCGGAGAATCAATGCAAAAATGCCGTCAACAAGGAAAAAAAAGGAAGAACCTGTCGACGTTGATGGCACAATTGATGACGGTGACAAAGAAACGAAGAAGCAACCGTTTGTTGTAAAAGATCCGACGCAGTGGCTTTTCATAGCGAAAGGTATGGAAAGATTCGTCCTACAATTCATTCTTACCATAAGTCATAACTCATTGTAACCAGATAACTTTAACGGGAATAACTTCATATGACTAAATCGTAAACGAAGTTTGTAATAAAGTTGATGAGCTCTTATTATACAAATTAATTATTCATTGACTGGTTTTTGTTGCATAATTTTTGGTGGGTTGGTATACTTTGCAGATCTATAGTCAAAATATATTGACGTGCCAAAGCTTGATTCTGAGATATTTTCTTTCTGGGGCAGAATCTCGCTTTAAAGGGACTCCACTGAGGTTTAAAAGCATAAAAACATAACATTTAAATTTCTGGGGCACTTTATTCAGAAATATATGCAAAGATAGTTAAGAAATTAAATTTGAAATAAATTGAAAATCGTATTTTTATGCTTTTCTTAGCCTGATTTGAGTGAAAAGCGTTTAAACGCTTTTCATTTTGGGTCATTTTTTTGCAATTTGAATAATCATTCTGGAGAAACAAAGTGCTTGAATGATCTGAAATTTTGCACAAAGATTAGTGGTCTAAACCTACATCAAATGGCACATTTATCTTGAAAAAATATTTTCAGTCCCATAATGTCAAAAAACCTCAGTGGAGTCCCTTTAACGTCAAAAACCAAAAGGAGACCTTTCTGTGGTGAAACGTGGATTTCAATGTTAATGTAAAAATGCAGACAATTTAAACTAAGAATCTATTCAACAATACAATTTGAAGGAATCAACAGCACAAAATGTGCTTGACTATCAACTTAGAAGTAAGTAAACTACGTTAGTTTCATTTCACCGTCTCGTTTGTGTACCAACGCCGCCATATTGTGATGTTGCTACAGTAGTGTAACATGTACGCTAAAAATCGATATTGTTCGGTACCGTGCGTGAATGTTGTCAATTTTTTTTTTTGCGTGACAAAAAAAATATGAAAAACTGTTAAACAGTGCTAGTATTATTCTTTAATGTTGTTATTATTAATCATATTTATTGCTACATTAAAATAAATCGCCAGGAAATAATCTTTAACTATTTTTTCTAATTGATTGAAATCTTTAAAATGATGCGGAGAAACTTTTAATGTAGACCTCTTTTTTATAAACATGTTTACTAAAGGATAAACAAATACTGTATTTCATTAAAATATATATTGTCTACACTCTGTAGTACTATCTATGTTAGAATAATTATGTTAGTTACAACTTGCTGCGTATTAAAATCAGCAACTCCTTGCCTAGAAAGATTTGTTTTCCAAACGTGCATTACGCTATGAAAGATTTTTTGAATTCAAATGGTAAATTCTTGCGTTAATTTTTCATTCCTCAACAGTTTTCAGAAAAGTAAAACTCGTTACGCCGAGCGCCCATTTTTCGTTTGTCTGCGTGTACATGTACCATTTATCCTTGTAATAAAAGACTATAATCATAGCATGCCGTAATGGCCTGGATATTTGGGTGTTGTTTAAGCGATGTTCCAGAAAAGTTTTTGTTCCGGAATAGAAAATATATTCAACCATGTATTTATTTTTGAAACGTTACGTGTCAACTATTCCACAACGCCGACACCGGTACGCTGACCAATATACACTTCGGAAATGTTGACACTGCGCAGTTCTGTTTCTTCCTTACTTAAATTCTTTGTGTCAACTTAAAATTTATAAGATTAAGTTTTAGATAAATTTGATTTAAAGAAAAGTATTTAAATTGGAGCCGTGATTTCTATCCGGAATCAGTTGAACAATTTTCCATGCTGACATGGTCCAAATTGTAAAGAAAAGTTATTTTTAGATTGTAATTACATGTATTTATTTTTCAATTTATAATTATTAATATACTTGATGATTCATTTTAAAGACGATTATCTTATGCTTAAATTTCTTTCTATAATTCATTTATGAAAATTGTTTAAACGGTGGTAAGAATTTAAATGTGTTACAGCCACGAGTTTCCTCGGTATATTTTCCCGGCTCTGAATTAACGCAAGATATACCAACTTTTTAAGTTTTGTGTTGTGACATTTAATATTTAGGAACTATTTTCTGGTTTTCTATCTAAATTCACTAGAATGTTAAAAATTATTGAAAAAAAAAAGAACTGAAGAGGCGCCGTGTTTTCTTACCGATTTTAAAAGTTCGTTTTCCAAAGCAACAACTTTAATACTTGGGGCAGTAGCAATCTGTATCATATTATTGTTTAAAATGAGTAAACGTGTTGCATAACCCTTAAATCTTATATGATTGGACAAGAATCAAAGAAATCACAGACACTTTGGGTGTGTAGCTCAAAACGCCTTTAAAATCCAAATGAAATGTATATTTGTCAACGTTGGGGTGCCACGTTTGAATTTGTCAAAAGATTTTGTAAATGGAGTAAAACGGCGATAATCTCGATGTTTATTTCAGCTGTTGCGTTGTTTATATTCATGTGGAAGTTTAAAATTGACCATCATCATGAAGAATTATATCTTCTGTGTCTGTGGGCCAAAGGATTATGTGAAAATTTGGAAACGGAATAAAATACATGGTGTTTTGATGGGAAATGTGCGGATTTTTTCCGGCGAACATTTTTATCTTGTGTATTTATCTTGTGTATTATTATAGACGCTGAAATATGATTTTTTTTCAAAACGGCTTATATTAAGTATTCTTATATATATATACATGTGCTGGGATTGACAAATATGCATTTCTTTATTTTAAATCGTTTTGAGCTCCACACCCTACACCTCTGTGGCGCAGCGTTTTGTTTATGTAACATTGTAAAATAACCGCCTTGATTCTTCAAATCGCACTTCGCCATGCGTGTATTTTATAAAAGAAAATAATTTCTAAGACGCCATAAAAGTGAAATGTATGGAATAAATCTTTACTGCATACCAACATTATGAAAGTCTTTTGCAAAACAAAAAACAACAAAAAAAATGAAGCGGGCACCTGTTTCATGAAATAAATTTCCGAGTATTTTTCCCTGTACCACGGTCATTTTAAAACAATTTCATACCTACGTGTGTGTGCGTGTGTGTGTGTTTTTCTTTCTATAATCATCTTCAGAAAGCTTTTTGGAATAAACTAGCAAGAATTATGGACCTGCGTGGATAAGAAAATAATAATAAAAAAATCACATGGAATGTTGTTTCTGCACATACATGTATAATGTCGAGGCACCGCGTTTGACATTTATTCGTTTTATACCGTGTTTGACATTTATTCGTTTTATTATAGATAAAAAATATTTTGAACATTGAAAATATTGTTTAATAGTTAATCAACATTAATATAAATAACAGACTGTCAAATTCCTTAGAATGGCGTCCTCTGGTAGTCGCTAAGGCACAAGGAATCTGTTCGTTGCTCTTTAAACATATAAGCCTTGTGTTTCTGCTATTAACATATTCCTATTTTCATCATAATCGTGGGGAAAAAATCTAAAGTTACCAATAGGTCCAATGTCCTATATTTACTGGGAAAGCTGAACGAAATAATTTTTTTTATAAACAAGAAAATATTTTGTGAGGAGTCCATTTACTGAGTAGCTTTTCTAAAAAGATAATGATGATTCTGATATTTCTAAGAACGCTCTGACAATAACGAATAAGTTTTGCATCTACCCAAATAAAATAATATTTTCATCCTTTCATAGTATTTTTTTGCATAAATAAATGTCTTAAATATAACATTAAACTTAATATTTTACTAAGAGTGTTTCGGCGTTTCTCAGTAATGCAGTACCGCATACACACCAGTGTAGTAATCAACAGTGTTTTTGTCACGTGACGTTAGCGGCGATGTCTGTATTTTGATGGTTCATGTGTTTACTTTTCTATCAAAATCTTTATGTTAGGAATATTTTCACAAATAAAACATGAAATAGATGTAGAAATGAATAATCTTTAAAGGTATCGTAACAAATTTATTAAAATATGAATTCTAATACGATTTTAGATGGTCCAAAGCTTGCGCTCAAAATCCCGGCGCTAATTTCACCACAGAAAAGGTACTTTTTATGTTGTACGTAGAGGCGAGATATTGCCCAGACACGAAAATAGCACAATATCTCGTCGCGCAGTACAATTAGTTGGACTAACTTTGCAGACGGACTTTGCAGGCAAGTTAAACTTAAACAAAGAGTGATTTTGCAGACAAGTTAAAGAAAGAAGGGTTTTAGACTTTGCAGACAATATAGATTATATATTATTTTTATCCATTTTGATGCTTCTTGTTCATTCATTCATTCTTATTTATTTTTGTGGTTGTTTATTTGACAGATGAGGTTATTAAGCTAGATCCAAACACCAATCCTGAATCTATTGTATGTGGACTTAAACATCCTAGAACAGGTGTGTATAAAGTACTATTAACACGATCATCATGTTAGTTAATAAAATTATCCTTATGATTAAGAATGTAAAAAGATGCATTTATTAAGGTATAGCTATACTATAGAATATTTATATCTTTAATTTATTATTTGTCATTAATATTTTACCTTGTTCCATCATGATGTGCATGTATTGACTAACAGAAAGTAAGACCACAGGAACCCGAAATTCTATCCAAAACAAAAAAATAACGATTTTAAAAAAATCCATATATACTATAAAAAAACACAAGAAATGCAACAACATTTCCCCACCCATGATTTGATTTAGTGTGCTCGGACGTAAATTCCAGGCGTTTTTACAAATATTCCTTGTAAATGTAGCGGTGGGTGGGGAAATGTTGTTGCCTTCCTTGTGTTTTTTTATAGTATATATATATATGGGATTTTTTTTAAATCGTTATTTTTTTGTTTTGGATAGAATTTCAGGATTCTGTGATAAGACATCATTCTAGTCTAGTTAAGGTATAGTCTAGTTAAGGTTCAAAATTTAATGAGGTCTTTTCATGTTTTAAGCCCCACTTAAATGCAAAATATGCTGTAATTTTCAGTTCTAAAAAAACTTATTATGACTCTAAATGAAAATGAAATAACATACATATGAAAAAAATGTTTTGCAGAATTAACCTCAAAACTCGGATTAAGTCATTAATAATTATTACAGATGTAAGTTGCTCAAAAAGAAAAGTAATATTGAAATATTTAAGAATTTTTAAGTTTAAATTTTGGGAGTTACACATTCATGATCACAAAATCATTGTGTAATATGCCCGTAAGTCAAACTTTTAACTCTTTGAATTTGGAACAGTCTATTCAATATTTAAGGGTTTTTGGTGTAGTAGAAAAAAATGAGCCATCTACTTCTAGCAACATTTGAGAGCCCGGTCAGATTGCATGGTTATGCAGGCTCGATTGGCTTTATATTGGCCATTATTGGCAAAGGCTAATCACTTTCCGTTCCAGAGTAGGTAAATTAGAGCTGTCATTGATTCAGTGCAAAGCATATCAACGATATATCGATATCAAGTAACTAAAATCAACGATACACTGATATATCGATAATATCCTATACTCACTTGTCTGTCATTCATTTTCATACCTGTTTCAATGATTTCAGTCAAAAACATGTTCTGTACAGTGTTTTGTCCACTGCATGATTTTTTCTAGACAATATTTTTGTGACCATTGCTATGAAATGATTCCACTATATAACAAAAGCATCACATTTGATATAAATAATTGTTTCTGCATATATTTTGGGTGAATTGTATAATTTCTAGACATTTAATTTATAAGTCAAAAGTATCGATTTTTTAAAATGTGTATCGATTATTGATCAACAAAAATATATCAACGATACATCGATATTGTCGATATCGATGACAGCTCTAAGGTAAATGGTTAGAAGCTGTACAGTAATAAGGTAGTAATACTTTAATAGTACTTGAAATTATGTTTGTTTCAGGGCAGAGATGTTTGTTTTTATTTAGCAATGAAGACAAAGATATTTATGAGATAGTACAGTTTAAAGAAGAATTTAGGTCCTGGTTTATTGGGGAAACAGTTCAACATGGTGAGTGTTGCACATGTATGCTATGTCAATTTTGATTGGTTCATCAGATATTTTGGGGCGTCCGTGGCCGAGTGGTTAAGGTCGTTGACTTCAAACCACTTGCCCTTCACCGCTGTGGGTTCGAATCCCTACAGGGACTTTGAATTCTTTCATGTGAGGAAGCTATCCAGCTAGCTTACGGAACGTCAATGGTTCAACTCGGGTGCCCGTTCGTGTCTGAAATAATTCACGGAAGGGTACCTGAGGTCTTCATTTACCAGTAAAGTTGGAACGTCGCCAAATGACCTATACTGTGTCGGTGTACAAACAAACAAAACATTAGATATTTTGAGTAAATTGAAGGTGAATGAAATAATATACAATATCTCCCACCACAAATTAATAATAATTATAATTACTTCAAATATAATGAATTCATAAACAGTGTTCAATCTAGAACAAATTCCCAGGGGGCCCTTCGGGCCCATAAACTTTTCAAAAGGGGGTCATTTGAGAAAAAATGGGGCCCACACTTAAATGAACATCAAATTCAAATAAGGTATTGTATCTTTTAAGTTACTTGTTCACGTACCATATTTAGACCAAGAACGGTTGCAAAATTCCAAAACAACTCAACTAAAAAAATGACATTAGCGTTGATACAGGCTCAATTTTAAGAACTGATTGGTAAAGAAACGCGATGACATAATGTTCAAAGAAAAATATGAATCTTATTTAATTTTAATGTTACCAGGGATATTTGATAATAATGTTCAGTTTTTTAATCAGCGCCCGATATATAACGGAAAATCATATTTTGAAATTAGCTTTGTTTATGAAGAATATAAACTTACAATAGTCGCTAAAAACATTTACCCTTCTCAATATATCCAAGCGAAAAACAAAGTGTCAACAGGTGCTAAGACAATGTATATTGACATACCGGTACCTTTGATCTTTTGTCAGGGCAGCAGTTCTTCCGTCACGCTTAAGCTGTCTGTATTGATTAATGATATGCACAGTGTTTTAGTGCCGACCAGCCAAAGACCAATCAAAGTTAATTTACTTAATTGTCAAACACTCCCTAGCCAATCGTGTTTGATTGCTCCATCTTTAAGACTTTTTTAATTGGATGAAGGCGTGTTCGTAATAATTTATGCACACTTCTCTATAATTAACTCGCACTTTCCACAAATATATATATATTTTTTTTCCTTTGGATAGTTATTACATATTTATTTGTTTTGACCGTGAAAAAACTATAACTACATGCACGTATTGGATTATCTGTGACGATTTCAGGGTTCCCACGCTGTCCGGGAAAACGGGAAATGTCCGTGAATTTGAAAACAGGAGCTCCCGGCCTTGAAAAGTCCGGGAATTAGTGTTGATACATAAAAAAGTCCGGGAAGGTACGGGAATTAGTCTGGAAAAGGGGAAGTAAATCAAACAAACCAAAATGGCGGTCTTAGCACCTCAGCACAGTATATTGACTTCCGTATCTTGAATGTTGATGATTTTTCGATTTACAAGTGTTTTTGGAGGCCAAGTTTGACATTTTTGAGATTTAACATTTATTTATTGGTTACTATGGCAGTTTTGTTTGGAAAATCTAATATTACAGTCACAAATCGACCACAAGTTCAGTGTTTCTGCCAGCTCTGATTTTCTGAGGGTCTTTTATGACCCCCTGTATGATATTTTAGGGGTCATTTCAAATTCATAAGGGTCATGCCAATAAATTTAAAAAAAGTGTAAAAAAAAAAAAACAGGTAACACTTTATAAGTTTTATTTACAATATTTTGTATAATTTTCGTGAAGAAATTGGTCAGTCTCTGCTATTTTGGATTATTTGTCATCCAATAATAACGCTGTATTTCTTAAAAATTATGTGTGTTAATTTTCATAGAAGAAAGAAAGTCGATACTATATTGAAATTCGTTCGTAGTCGCCTTCTATTTTTCATAGTGTTTCATAGTACCGCCTAGTGACGTAATCAAGGGCCAAATAAAGCTTGACACTAAATATGTTAGTGTTCATCCTTAGCTGTTTTACAGAAATTAGAAACATTCTCCTGTTGCTATCGCTCCCTTTGAAATTTCTAATATCTGTAGAACAGCACAGATGAACACTAACATATACCCAGACTGCATTTTCCAGCAGACAGTTATTCGTTCGCAGAATATGACAACAACAAAATAAATAATTTTGTCTGGGCGCTTTCAATATATGCAGTAACGTATAAATGCAAGCGTTTATTAACTAGTTGAAATTGGCTAGATGCCGGACCACGGACCCGGTAAATTTCATTTCTCATTAAAGTTATAGTGGAGCCCACGGTAAACATTCCGTACATTTTTATACTGAATTGACGGTTTATAGTCTGTATATCTGACTTGTGTTGAAATCAGCGACGGTGAAATTCTTGCGTCACAAAATACGCACTAACTAAATTTCATTGTGTCATGGCTGAAAATAGTGCGTCAAAAACGCAAAAACGCGCTCTGGCAGAAACACTGCAAGTTTGCTTGATTGGCCTGTGCTACGAAACACGAAAGCTCACAGGTCTGGTTGTTTCTTTGCCTTTGGGCAATTTTTTTTTATCCTAATTCCTCACAACCATGCTGAAAGCCAAAGGTAAATCAATATAAAATAAACAATTATTAATTTAATTTATTATAGTATTACATACATGAACTATTGTCAAGACAGAGCACAGCCAATGGGCCACACCATATTTGGGTAACAAGAAATACCCAAATATAGCCAAAATATACTAAAAATAAATGTGTTATACTAAAAAAGTGTTGTTTTAATCCTGAATACAATATACACTTTCACTAAGATGTAATCAACCATACCCAAATATACATTTTTGAACCAAAATATACCCAAATACAGTATACTCCATTTAAGCTATTAAATAAAAAAAATAATGCGAATGAACTTGTATTCATGAAATTTCAACAAAATTATACCCTACAAATTAAAAGTAGACAATAAATATCATATCTTGCAAGTACATTTGTCTATTCATTAATGAACCTAACAGTTAGAAAAGCAAATGTCACATTTTCTTTTCTTACAACATCTGAACTGCCAATTTCAATTGAATGAATGAAAGTAATAGTTGGCTAAGTCATATTATTTTGTAAATAGTATCAATTAATTTTCTTATTAGTCCCCTACCGGTTTAACGGAGGGGACTTTAGGTTTACCGTCCGTCTGTCCGTCAGTCCGTTCGTCTGTCCGTCCGTCAGTCCGTCCGTCCACAAAACTGGATCCCGCGATAACGCAAAAAGTACTGAAAATATTTTAATGAAACTTGATATATGGATAGATGGCAGTATGGAGATTATGCACGTCCTTTTCTTTTCTTCGTATGTTGAAAATTCTGGTTGCTATGGCAACAAATAGACTGAAAATATGGCAAATTTTACACATAACCTGGATCCAGTGATAACACAAAAAGTACTGAAAATATGTTTATGAAACTTGACATATGGGTAGATGGCAGTATGGAAATTATGCACATCCTTTTTTATCTTCCTATGTTGAAAATTCTGGTTGCTATGGCAACAAATAGACTGAATTTCAAGATTTCTGATTCTAGTTTTTAAGTTTTTTCACTATAAGTTCTTTATTTCTTAAGGTATTTTCTTCAAACTTTAAATATAAGTTGCTTGTCATCAACCACATCATATGTGACAAGGTTTACAACTCTAGCACAAAGTTTATCAGAATTACCTCCCTTGAACTTAAAATTTTCATGAAAAAAACATTGTTTTTTTTAATAACTTCTTTTTCTGAATGTATCTACTTCAAACTTCATATAAATGTTTCTTATAGTCACTCAACATTTGTGAGTGTTCAATACTCTAGCAAGGCTATTTCCAGAATTAAGCCCCTTTTGAACTTAGACTTTTTTTTTTGAGAAATTGTTCATTTTTACTCCAACTTCTTCAATCATGATAGGATTTTAAAAATGTTATATTTTGATAACAGTGATGTTTAAAAAATAACTTTATAGAGTGTCCTTCAGTCCGTCTGTCTGTACATAAAAACTGTTTCCTGTGATCACTTTTAAAGAACTTTTTCAACAAATTTTCTTAAAGTAGGAACCTAAGTGAATGGCCAATGGCCCTTCAGAATGTTGCTTGGGCTCTTACCGGTAGGGGACTTATAGATTGCTTGCAATACTATGATAATTGCTTGTTTAAATCTATATTGTATACAAACCAAAATGAATATTGCTATAATTGATTGTGTTTGGGTATTTCGTGCTGCCGTCATATTTTGTAGAACCCGTAGCACTGGCTTAAGCAGAATACAACATTTAAACATGAAAGTTGTGAAATTTTGAATACCTGTAGAAACACCTGCAGGCAGTTTTCATATAGTAATACCCTTTAGTGTGACATGCTTTTGCCATTCTATGCACCTTAGTGGACTGAGGTCAAATGTGAGGTTAAAATATTAAAGTACTATGAATATCTTGTAAAAAAAAAGTGATCCATTGGAAGCATTAAAAACAGCAAAATTACATGAAAATTGCAGACAACCTGCAAAAACAGTAGCTGTCACAAAGTACATTTCAATAATTATTTATAGACACTGAGTGTATTTTTTAGATAGAGTTAGATTTATGTCATGAACTACATGTATTATATTGGTGTTATCAAATGTTGTTTTAAACATTACCATGTAAATATTCATAGGACAAAAAAAATCGAATAGCTTGAAATTTAATCTTCTATAAAGTCCTTAAAAAATCAAAAAAGGTCCTTGATAAGTCCTGGAAAAGTCCTTAAATTTTCAAAATATCTAAGAGTGGGAACCCTGCGATTTGTTTTGCTTATAA
The DNA here is from genome assembly GCF_026571515.1 of Ruditapes philippinarum. NCBI lineage: Eukaryota > Metazoa > Mollusca > Bivalvia > Venerida > Veneridae > Ruditapes > Ruditapes philippinarum. Next base: position 40,697 of record NW_026856836.1, on the reverse strand, counting down.
AAACTGTGACTCAAAAGTAAGTAATAGTTAGGGTACGAAGGACAAGTCTACATAATATTAACAGACGCGGACCGAGAGAGCGTAGCGATAAAGGTTTTAAATGGGTTACCGAGTGCGGTAAACTATCTTACCAACATGCTCTTGTTTTTCAATACAAACTTCAGTTTTGAATTCAGTATTTATTAATATTATTCACAAGAAACTTCTTTTATGTACTTAACCAGGTTTAAGAAAGCATTCTAATGTCATTTAGGGCATTTTCTATGAGTGCGCCCGTCGGGCCCACAGTTGATTTTGTTTTGCGCCGGCGGCCTTTTCAGGGGGTCAATTGCGCAATGGCGCGCTCTAGATTGAACACTGCATAAAAAATACATGAGAGTTTACATCAAATTTTGGTGCATTTTGGCCAAAATGCTCATAATGTTCAAGTTGATGACAGCTCATTGTGTGACATGGCTGAGTGATTAATGTACTAGTTATTTAAGGATCTCTTGTTAAATGGGTTTAAACCATGTCAGGGGCCAGCTGTTGTTTCTGCAAGCAAGAAACTTTTTACATATTGCTGAGAACTTGATAATTTAAGGAATGGATTTGAAAGTGTGTTTATAAGCATAAAGCTTCCTGTAATAAATTTTGTATAAACTAAACTAAGAAAGCCCATGAGAACAATTTGTAAAGTTGAGTTCATAATTGTTCATTTATTGACATTTAATTATGTCCGCAGGCTTATGGAAAGTCAGTGGTTCAACTTTGGTGCCCACTCCTGTCTAAAAAATTCAAAATTATGCATAGACGTTCAAGAGGTCTTCCCCCTCTGAATGCTGGAAAGTCGGCATAAACGTATGATCTGGATAATGTTTGATGTTTCTTACAATTGGTTGAAAAAACAATCATTTAATTTCATTGTGTCATTTTTCAGATGGCAGTTTATATATAACTACGCCTGTAGATCCAGTGTTCCTTATTTTACCATACCTTATACAAGCTGCTAAGGTAAGATCATGACTTATTACTACTCAGTGTTAGCGATTTTCCCTAACTTTACTGAGTACCTGGGACTCAGTGCTAATAGATCTGTTACGTCCCAATTCAAATGGAACGAGTCCTCAATTACAAAAATGTCAATGTTTGCATAACTTCATAATTGATAGGTTGGCCCAAAACGAGGCCGAGCACTTGCTCCTAGTCTATGTTTGGGATATAAATCTGCATTGCTAATGAGAAAGGAACAAATGAAAATGAGGTGAAAGTCAAGTTCTTATAATACAATTTATTTAAAGTGAATAGAAAATCATTTTCAAGCAGAGCAAAAAAACTTAAGAGAGAATTGACCAATTATCGGGGAAAAAGTGTTTCGTCCCAGGGACTCAACAGCCCTTTTTTTCTTTCCTCCCTGGCAATTTTAGCGAGTAAATTGATATGTTTACTCAGTAAACGCGAACACTGCTACTGTAAAAAATATTAATAATAATGCAATAAACAATTATACAATTAAGATATAATATACTCTAATTTATAGTTAATCAAGACTTCCTGAAAGCCTTCAGACATTGGCAACAAATTTTACCGAGGTCAGAAGATTTTGACTCTTAAAGTAGGTTTGATTGTCAAGCATTGGGATGCTGGGGGGGAGGGACTACTTCTCTGTAAAGTTCAAAAGATGGCATATGGTTTTCACAATTTCAGTTTCACTTTAAAATAGTATACTGCCACCACATTTTAATGCTAACCTTAGTATAACACTCATAGGCCTTGGCTAACCCAAAAAATGTTATATTTTTCACCAATCATAAATTTCTTTTCATGTATATTTTGCTATATATATGATATTCACAATAACTCTTGTTCAGTGTAACTGTCAAGTACAATAAACAATTGTAATTAGGACATTACTACTGCTAAAATGAATTATAATGCATCACACAAATATATAATAAAGATTACAGGTATACTCTAATTTATACTTGATCAAGACTTCTTGAAAGCTGCCACACATTGCCAAAAAATTTCACCGAGGTCAGAAGAAAAATTATATTTTTCGCTAATCGTAAATTTCTTTTCATGTATATTTGCTATGTTATTAGCGATAACTCTTATCCAATGTAGTAGTCAAGTACATTAAATATAATTAGGACACTGAGCGCAGAAAGTGGGAAATGCATGCATGGGTTAGCTGTAAACCTCTATTTTGTTCATTTAACCTGTCGATCAATGGAGTATCAAATTGGTATTACAATGTCAGATTCATAGCTGTGACACATAGATGAATTGATGTATAAACTCCACAAGCCCAAAATCTATTTAAAAATATCCACTTAATATCAAATGGCGAAAAAGTTCTTGAGACAATAGATAAATGGTGTTTGATTAACTACCAAACACTAACTAAAGCTAGAAGCTTTTACAACTTTAATGGCTAACTGTGTTTTACATTTGTGATTTATAGTTTTCTGTTTCTTCTAAACATAATAAGTTATATGTTACAAAATAATATATGTTAACACTTTGCTAATGAATCACTTTCAATGCAATCAAGTCTTTCTATAATGAAATACATGTTGTAATAATGTCCTGTTATTTAATGGGAAATCATTCAAATCATGAATTACAATTACTCTTTTCATTCATTGCTACTTATTCCCAAAGTTAACAAAGTAGAATGTTTTGATTTTTGCAGTCAGAAAAGTTTATGACATTAGATCAGATAGTGATAGATGAAGATTTCCCAGAATGCCGCAGGTTACAGTCTTCTTGTCAGTCAGATCATCTCGAGAATGTATCAGATGTCAAAGGTAAAATAAACATTGATTTACAATACTGGTACTTCTCACGTTGGCAAAAATCCTTGGGTCATAAGTTTGAATCTGCACCACTCTAATTAAAATTATTAACTAACATGTCTGGTTCCACACACATAGCTCAGTAGAGAGTAACACGTAAATTGCTTTGTGAGTGTAGGGACACTCTTATACAGGCATGCATCTAAAAACACAAAAAATATCTGAAACATTGCCTTCAAAAGAATGTTATTGCATCCTCAAATCAGAATATTGTTAAGGTTGTACCTTTTGTAATGCAAACAGATTTACTATTGGGTCTTCATTTGCCAGAGAAAGATACTAAAGGACCTTTATCAGTCTTTATCATAATATTAGGTTTATTATGTAAATCTTATCAAAACTGTGATTTCATATCTATGATAAAGGCATTACAATAAAATTGCACATTGCACTGCCTTAGAGAATTTCTTATATTGAAGATGCTTTAAGATTGCATATTTCTTTTCTATTTTAGGTGATGATGATTTTAAAGCATACAGATATAACAAAGACAAGGCATTATCTTGGTTGAAGTTAAAGGCAAGTTTGTAGAAACAGGAACTGAAAAATCAGTAACTGTGAAAACATTTCATAATTTTAAGATGTTTGAAAGTGTTTTGTCCACTTTTCTATAGAGATCAAAAGTTTCCCTTTTATTTGGTTATCCAACAAGATGAGAGGAAATTCAGGGAAACAGTTGACTGCTGGAAAGAACTTTCACATTTCACAAAATAAACTGATATCTTGAGGAATGAATATATAGGGAGCACAATGGTTTATTTAGTGCCTGTTTTATACATACGCCAAAACATTTGCTTTGTTTTTGGTTTCCCTTTGTTTATGTTAATTAAGCTTTAACTAACTCATGTCCACATACATTCATTATTCTTAAAAATCAGGCATGCCGTGCAGGTTGGATAGCATAATATGTTGGAAAAAGTGAATTCAGCTTTCTTTTGAATATTGATATTATATTTGTTTCATATGGCTCCATTCTTCCTAATGTCTATTTGCAGAGAATCGTTTTAAAGTTAATTTGTTTGAGCAAGTTCAATGTATAAATATTTAATGAATTATTTTTCAGACAGAAAATGTATGTAAAGTATTGGAGAAGAAGAATGTTTGTGTGTCTGGTGCTAAAACATCAGAACTTGTACAGAGTAAAGCTACTGAAGGTTTGTAAAATGTTCTATTTTTACAGGTATTGTAATAAGTGTTTTCTTCCATTGATAGTCATTAGCTTGTCCATTAATTTTTGGTAAGATTTTTATGGAATGATGAAAGTAGTAAACCTTTTTATGGTACTGTTAAAAAAACAAAACAACTACCGTTATGGTCAGCTGAACAAGGTAGTTACCAGAGTTATAAATAGAAATAAACTATTTGATAAACATCATTGTCTTAACTGACAGGTAGATCCTAATAAAACAATATTACACTGATTTTATTGGATTTCTGACTTTGGTAAAATAATTCTGATTTACTTTACAATATGGCTGACAAAGTTAGAGATATCAGACAGTAAATCAAAATTATTATAAAATTCTTTATTTGCTTTAGTATTTCAGATTAGAATTATTATTGATATTTCAGAGGAGTATATGAGATATGCTTTTGGTGTGGTGTCCGACTATCTTCCTACAGAATTAACCAACTTACTGAGAGAACATTTAGGGTGAGGTTTTATGTTTTGTGATTTGCTTTGCTGTGTATGCTTAATCATATACTTTTAGTGACGTTTTATTATACAGGAAAAGTTGAAAATTAAAACCTCTTATTCTCACAGGGCTCTCGCGCTGGCAGGAGAAGAATATAATTGGCTTAAACTTATAAAGAATATGACTAAGACTCTCCAGTCTAAATTTAAAGAATATGACTTTAAGACTCTCCAGTTGAAATTTAACATTCACTATTTTAAGAATGGGACGGTATACATTTTGTTTTCTATGTACAACTTCTGCTTCAGAACTTCATGCAATAATCTAATAATTTTCGTATTACTGTAACGCATATTACAATTTCATTGGTAAGATTTTAAAGAGAAGTGATTTAACTAGAAGATTGATTGAGATGGATATTTATGAAAGTTACACATAAAGTGCTGGATTTTTAACTTTTTTGAATAAAATTATGATTATGTTTAACCTTCAGCTTACAAAATGTTGTGATTCTACTCAGGTTCATGCCTGAAATAATGCATGGAAGGGCACTTTAGGTCTTCCTTCACCAGTTAAGCAGGAAAGTCGCCATATTGATATCATAATTATCATTAGATAAAAATCACACCATAGGTTGATATATTTACATGATGTAAAAAAATGATAAGTAGATCTACATGTCTTGCTTCTATTTGATATTAGTCTTAGTTTTGGCAATATTTTGTTTTGTGAACATTGGTGTGTGGGTCAGTAGCTCCAATAAGTATTGTATGATTGGATTTTGTCTATAAAACATGTTTATGGTCTTGAAGTTATACCAGGTATACCAGTGGCTTAATATGTTACTTCCTCATGATTTATGTTTACAGTATACCAGTTGTTGCAGAGAAGAGACCATCAGATGCTAAGAATCCACCATCAAAGGTTGTTTTATCTTCATTTTTCCATGTTTTTTTATAAGCTCATTGAAATGTAGGCTGCATTTGTTTAACAGAATTATTTTGAATATTGCTGCTCTTTGCTGAAAAGTTGGATGTGGCAATTAGCAAAACAAACAATAAAATAAAGAAGTATAGTAGTGCTGAATTTTCTTAAGATAAATGGACCATTAAAGACATCAAGTTGATATTGTAGTGTTTCTACTTAAAAAGTGTGGATTCTAGATTAGTTTTATCAGCAAACTATTTTAACATTGATAATGATATTACAGAGAGCAAAACTAGAAGATATAACACCTAATGAAGATTATAGTCAGAATGTGAAACATGAGGACAAGTCTAAAAAGGTAAGGCAAGCATAGTTGTTAAAGTGTCTTGTTCCCAACTCGGGGGTCATGGGTTAAAGTTCTTCTGGGGTCACATCCTTTTCACCTCACTATCATATGACACTAGTTCTGGTAAGTCCTTGGAAGCAGATTGGAGAGTTTATCAAGTATCAGTAATTCTTATTCAAGTTAAAATTAAAATGAATACATGTATGTTTAAATTAAAAATGAAAACTTCTTTAGTTATCCCATGATGACCATCCTGTTATTGCTGGATAGTAAAATGAAGCTCATATTATCTTGAGTGTATACATTAATATAGTCTGACCAGACATTAATATAGTCTGACCAGAATATAAATTTATTTTTGTACTATAGTCTCAAAAAAACTTTTACATTAACTATGATGTGACTGTGATGTTTTCAAAATCTTCATTATGTACCTGCAGTGTAAATACCTGGTTTGATTTGTCGGATTTAGTGTTCTGTCTGGGACAGAAAGATACACACTTTACATTATTAGTCCCAAGTTCTGTAGCTTCTTGATGAAATAGTTCTAGTTTGCTTACATAAAATCATTTGGGTAAAAAAAGGGTCAATAGTTCTACTGATCCAGATCAAACCTGTATTTCCTGCAAGTTGCCAGTAGCTTTTATTAATTCATCTGAAATACTGGTTTGAAAATGAACAATAAACATTTATAATTTGACTTAAATACAGCATAGATATTGACTTTGGTATCTATATCATCTATTATGCAACACTCAAACATAAAAATTAAAACTCAAAAGAGATTAAAGCACAAGTGACAAATTTTACTTGTCTTTGCAACAGCCCATTCTTACTAAATTTGGATTTTTTGTGTTATACTGGTAACCATTTGAAAGTTTTTGAAAAATTGACACTGATTTTATGAAAATTGTCACAGTTTTCTTCAAATGATGATTATACACATTTAGAAATGGTGTTGTTTATCATGATTTATGCCTTGACCTTTTGATGGTTTTGGAGAAATATAGACAATGATGAGGAGTTTCAATTTTGAATTTTGGATTTTCAACATTTTTGTCAATTGAGAAAGGACTTTATATTTGGCTTCTACTTTTTGCATAAAGGTCAGAAAAAGACTGCACGCTACTAAAATAACTAGACTAGCAATTTTACATGACAATACCTAATATTTACAGGGTAAAGCCAGCACAGCACAGAAGAAGTTGGAGAAAGTTGACAAGTCCGGGATGAAGAGCATGATGAGTTTCTTCTCTCCGAAAACAAAATCCTGATAATTGATGAGTATGAATACAGTCAAACCTGTGATTGATGACCTACTGTAGGACCAAAAAATAAACTTAATAAAATGTCAAACCCATACCAGGATCAGAGCTGCATTACTGGTACTGGTACTGGTACTGCAGTATGTACTGCAGCGATTTTGCAAATACTGGTACTGATACTGAATTACTCTTACAAAATTTTGCTACTACTGGTACTGGTACTGCATTACTGTCTTAAAAAGTGGTACTGCTACTGCATTACCCAGTACTTTTGGTTTTGATAAAAATTAAAAATAGCATCAATTTTTCTCATAAAATAAAGCTGTAAATTACATTAACTATATTTTATTTTTGTGAAAAAGTAAGTTATCAAATCTAAAGATAATTTGCTGCAATATTCCTTCAAATGTTAACATAGTATTCATCATAAAAAGCACCAAAGACTTTAAGTAAAAATTAAATTGAGATAAACAGACTCAATAACTCTTTACCCTAAAATATCCTTTTTAAAATCTGTTATTACTTTGTATTTACTATTAAAAGAGCAAAATAAACACTAATTAATTTCTTCTATTCTAAATAATCCCATTTCAAGTGAAAAAAAGTGATATTGTTAGCACCATAAAAAGTTGTTATTTACTTTGGTATAAATTGAACAGAGGTGTGAAGGTGTGAAAGGCAACAAAAGACTGCTGTGTTTTAAATGAAAGATGTTTGCATTGTATTTATACAGTTGACTGGTTACTAAACAATTAGATATGACATGAATATATGTTGTAAATATTGTTTGTAAAAAGTATGTTAAAACTATAAAGTTGTAAATATGTTATGTTAACTTTAAAGTAAATTATGATTTTATTTCTTTGCTGAATAATACTTGCAATTATTTGTTTGACACTGTATTTATTCAAACTTTGAAGAATATATAAAAGTAATGGTACGGATACTTAATTACTTCACCAAAAAAAGTACTGGTACTGCAGTACCGAGCTAAAATCTTGTACTGGTACTGGTAATGGTACTGCATAATTTGCCAAGTACTGGTACTGGTACTTAAGTACTACACCCTGAGTACTGATGCAGCTCTGACCAGGATATATAGGTCATTGATAATTAGAAATATTTTAGACAGGTTTTGATTCAGAATATGATTTCAGTTTTGAAGTGATGTTTATTTAATTAACAGATTCACATTTTAAAGCTATTTATTCAGTAGTGTTGCATGTATGTTTTTTTAGCTCACCTGTCACAAAGTGACAGGGTGAGCTTTTGTGATCGCTTTTCGTCCGGCGTCCGTCCGTCCGTCGTCCGTCCGTCGTCCGTCCGTAAACTTTTGCTTTAAATGACATCTCCTCATAAACCACTGAGCCAATTTCATCCAAACTTCACAGGAATGTTCCTTTGGTGGTCACCTTTAAAAATTGTTCAAAGAATTTAATTCCATGCAGAACTCTGGTTGCCATGGCAACCGAAAGAAAAATCTTTAAATATCTTCTTTTAAACAACCCTAAGAGCTAGAGCTTAGATATTTGGCATGAAACATCTTCTAATGAGTGTCTACCAAGTTTGTTCAAATAAAAGCCCTGGGGTCAAAATTGGCCCCGCCCCAGGGGGTCATTGATTTTCCCTATATGCATATAGTAAAAACTTAAAAAATCTTCTTTTAAAGAACTGTAAGAGCTAGAGCTTAGATATTTGGCATGAAACATCTTCTAGTGAATGTCTACCAAGTTTGTTCAAATAAAAGCCCTGGGGTCCAAATTGGCCCCGCCCCAGGGGGTCATTGATTTTCCCTATATGCATAAAGTAAAAACTTAAAAATCTTCTTTTAAAGAACCCAAAGAGCTAGAGCTAAGATATTTGGCATGAAACATCTTCTAGTGAATGTCTACCAAGTTTGTTCAAATAAAAGCCCTGGGTCAAAATTGGCCCCGCCCGGGGGTCATTGATTTTTCCTATATGCATATAGTAAAAACTTAAAAAATCTTCTTTTAAAGAATCATAAGAGCTAGAGCTTAGATATTTGGCATGGAACATCTTCTAGTGAATGTCTACCAAGTTTGTTCAAATAAAAGCCCTGGGGTCAAAATTGGCCCCGCCCCAGGGGGTCATTGATTTTCCTTATATGCATATAGGAAAAACTTATAAAATCTTCTTTTAAAGAACCCAAAGAGCTAGAGCTAAGATATTTAGCATGAGACATGTTCTAATGGGTGTCTACCAAGTATGTTCAAATAAAAGCCCTGGGGTCAAAACTGGCCCCGCCCCGGGGGTCATTGATTTTCCTTATATACATCGCAAAAACTTAAAAATCTTCTTTGAAAAAACCCAAATAACTAGAGTTTAGATATTAAGCATGAAACATCTTTAAGTAAATATCTACAAAGTTTGTTCAAATAAAAGCCCAGGGGTCAAAACTGGCCCTGCCCGAGGGGTGTCATTGTTTTTAACTATATGTGTATAGTAAAAACTTAAAAAATCTTCTTTTAAAAAAACCCAATGAGCTAGAACTTAGATGTTTTGCATGAAACATCTTCTTATGGGTGTCTACCAAGTCTGTTCAAATAAACAAATAAAAGCCCTTGGGTAAAAATTGGGCCGCGGGGTGGGGGGGGGGGCTACATACAGGTGAGCGACCTCAGGGCCATCATGGCCCTCTTGTTTAAAAAAACAATTGTTTAAATCTTTATATCTGTTGAAATTAATGATACTTTACAGATTTATACATTTTGTAGTATAGCCTGTTGCATTTAATCAATTTCCACTCACAGTGTTCATAGTTTTACCTTTAGAATGAAGTAATGTTTATTTAACTATTTTGTTACATATACAATGCTATGCTCATTTTTGCTGTTTTTAGTGCTAGATTTTGTGATGTATAATAAATGGTAATTGGGTGGAGGGGAGGAATGGTCCAAGACATTAAATAATGGATCAATCCCTACTCTGACCTTTTATTTGAATGACATGCTCTTTTGTTAACAAATACGTTGTGGTGAAATTCTTATTGAAACACTTATCTAATAATTCAAACAAGATAGGTCAGGGATCTATGCATGGCACAGAATCTTGCTACAGCATTTTGCTTTGTAAATGTTGTGATTTAACGCTAAACTTGTCTAGCTTGTAACTTTAGCACTGCCCTTTGATATCAATATAAATTATTTAAGGTAGGAAGCAGTATAGAGCCTGGCCTGACTGCACCAATGGACAGGCAATTATGGCTTTACCCTAGTAGACCTTGGGCTGATAATTTTTACGGTTTCAGCAGAATGTGGGCTATGACAAATATTGTTCTTTTATTGAAATGAAAAGATACATGGTTACTTCATTAAATTATTTTATTCTCTAAATTTAGATACATTACTTGATTATCATTATTAAATATAATGCTCAACTATTGTTACTCATTTGAGCCGCGCCGTGACACAACCAACATAATGCATTTGAGACCAGCATGGATCCAGACCAGCCTGCGCATCCACGCAGTCTGATCAGGATCCATGCTGTTCGCTTTCAGTTTCCCTACTTATTAAAGGGTTTGTATGCGAACAACATGGATCCTGATCAGACTGTGCGGATGTGCAGGCTGGCCTGGATCCAAGCTGGTCGCAAACGCATTACGTTGGTTTTGTCATGACAGGCTCATTTAAACATTGTTCGATTATTGTTAATTTTATGTCATTTTTAAAAGTTTTAGCTTTGTTATAAGTGAAGAAAGATTAGATCTACATGTATATGTCGTATTCATATACAAAGTTCAATAGCATAATAATATCAGGAAATGTTTGTATACACTGCCATTTAGATAAGAAAGACCATGTTTTATTTTGCTTGTCTTTGCGATGCTTTGGTGCTAACAGTAGGGTATTAGTATTTGGGTTGTTGTGTTTCAATTTTGCCAACCTTATCTGCCATTTTTGCCTATATTCATCATACATTTATAGCAACTGCAAGGTTCGAAAATATATTAATTTTAATATTTACTGTTTTTGACGGTAGAGAAATGTACGTGGTAAATTATCGTATATATTACTTACTGTTAAATAATAAAGACTGGCATTTCAGTTGTTTGTCATATAAAATTGAATAAAAAGAACAAAAATGTATGGATTGTTTTGAAATATTGGTTAAATAAAACTTGTGCATTTTGTCCTTAATTAGACGCAGCTAATGAATGAAGTCACATCAATATTGTAAAAGATCATATGGCGACGGAAGAGCTCTGGGTGCCCCTCCTTGCATTATTTCAAGCATAAGCACAGACTTTTCGTAAGCTAGCCGTGTAACTCCCTCTCACGATTGAATCCAAAGGGACTTTGATTCAGTTTATAAATCGACTATTCAGATGTCTTAAAAATGACGGCATAAATAATACAATTAGTAAGCTTTCATGAAGTAGCCGTTTAGGTCAATAGACTTTCTATGGTCATGATGGTATTAAGAATATTTTGGGTATTTCCAGCTAATCCGGGGTGACGACCTTTTACAGTAGCAGCTTCGAAAATAAGCGGAACATATTGACATGATCTATTGTGAACGGTAGTTCACCGATAAAAGTTGGCACCGGGGCATTAGCACGGAAAACCTACACTTGCCCAGCCCGGATACCAACTAAGGCCGCTATTCCATTTATCAGTGGTCCGCGTCCGTCATCCGCATCCGTTACCGATTCGCTAATCAAAGAATACGTTGAATCTATTCCTTTTGTCCGTTTACCATCCGCTTCCGCGACGGCATCCGCGACGTTTCGCAGGATGAGCGATTTTTTACGGACGCGGACAGTCACTGACATGTCTCATCCCTACAAAATGCCTCGAACGAATTAAATACTTTATCGATTTCGAAAGAAAATACTAAAGAAGTCACCAAAATAGTGTAGGAGAACATATAAGTTTATGATGCAGCAATGACAGATTAAAAAAAACAACATCTGGTCATCGGTTGCTAAAGAGATGATATTTGAAAACCTAACTGATATTCAATGTTTGTTACCTAATTCTTTGATGTTACAACTGTTTTTGGTATTTGAATGAAATTATATCATATTCTACAAATAATTATCCTCTGTTCGCTATACTTCAATTAAAAGTATATAGAAAATAACGTACCTATGGAATAATACCCACGGACATGCCCGGACACGGATCACTGACGCGGACCACTGATCACGTATAAATGGAATAGCGGCCTAAGTCGGGGGGTTATTATAAAGGGTCGTGGACTAGTTTTCCCGAGTTACTGCTGATTGAAGTGATTATATTGATCATGGCATTCAACAGTATTTTCTTTTTATAGCCTGATTTTATTGACCTGTCAATTATGAATACATTATAGGACTCATTTAAATATTCGATCCCACTTCGGTTTGGTCCGTGTAGTTTACGAGAATTAATGTGGAGTATATTAGCCATGGATTGAAAGCCACGCCAGCTTAATGTGAAGGTTTTCATTAATTCACAATAGCACAGTCGGTTAAGAGAATGCCTGATAATTGAGAGGTCTGTTGTTCGATCCTTACTGTTGCAATTGTTTTAGTACTCTTTCTTTATTTTTGCAGTATATTTTAATGGAACAGATTTGTAGCGTGTTTACGGCATTGAAAATACATTTATTGATTTTCATCCGTTTTGTCTTAAACATGAATTCTTAAAACATGTTATTTAAAAAGAGTATAGACATAACAAAATTAAGTAAAACAAAACGAACAACATAAAATAATCATATATAGCTTAAATAATGTTGAAAGTATTAATAAGAAACGAGGTCTCGAACGTGTGGCACTTGGATTATAAACTCTTGCTTCACTCTATTGCGCTATAACGCAGAGTACACTTGGTTTAGAAATACATTCCATCGTACAGCGTACATCTCACGGAACTTACGAAAATCTACCGAAGATTAATATACTGTGTGCATCGACCGTGTAATATAATCAGGTTAATAAAACCAAACAATACACCAGTTTAACTGATATTTTCACTTTACGAATGAATGTTATCTTTGCACTTGGCAAATGTTGATGTTTCCGTCTTATCCCGATGTACGAGTACATTGTACAAACAAACTTGCCGTTATATAATTACGGTGCAAACTGTACACATTAAGAGTTACCAACGCGGTGTGGTTATTATAGATGCTACTGTAAAACATTGTACCCCGGGATTACTTTGGGAAAAACCCATATATGACATTTGCTTGACTCAGGAATACCTCGATTTCTATTTAATTGTTGGCAAGTCTTTTAACAAAACCTTAAGGAAAAATTGGACTGTCTGAGAAAGTGAAATATATCTGTAGAACACTTTTTATTGTAAACATTGCATGTACATAATATATACAATAAGAGAACAAAGTAAAAGTATAACATTTCCATATATAAAATCACTTGATAGAATTTGAGAAATATCCTTTATTTTCCCATATAACTTTTTTGGTGAAAGTGTTCTTGAAAAATAGATATTAAAGGGTTTATTTCATGTAGTTTCTTCTGGTAAAAATATGAAGCCAGGCTTATGAGTCGAACAAAATTGTAAAACATCTACCATACCATGTTTCACACAAAATCAACCGTGTTGCTTAAAGGTGTTGTGGACGTTGAGCTAAAACACCACTAAGACTAGGTAAAACACCACTAAGACTAAGTCAATTACGTAAAACGGTTTCTATATTAATACTAAGCAGCATGTATTTTGTAATCTTACATGTAAAATTTTGACTAAAATACTTTGATTATGCAAGCAGTGAAAATAATAAAATTAAATGAATGCTGAGAGTAATTCGGTGAACACATGATTGTATTGGCATCATCCAGCGGTCCCTCCTTTAAAACAGCTGATCAACTGTTTCTGTAATAAACGATATTCAGTGGAGTTTAAAGATGAATTTCACGGTCTTCCATACTTAAAATACCGGTAGCATCTGAGGCATAAGCAAACAAATATCGACTCTTTGGGACATAATAATATCGAAGGCTGGGTTCTAAATGTTGTAATTCCTTTGTGTCAAAAGCTGCAAGTTTCTTGTATATCCTGGGAAAACTGCAGTTTAATTGCACTGTTTATACTTTTACATCGTATAATAGTAACATAATAATAGTTGCTTTTGCTTGATTTATCGCATGATTGACTAAAATCATTTGATTTCAATGTATGATAAGATAGCAAATTAAAAACTATAGACATTGTATGATTGTATTTCTGTAAAGTATAATAAGTTGAAGTTGAGATTCGGTGAACGGGTTGCATCTCTATACGAGGAATGGTGAATCCAGGCACGAATGTCCGCTAAACAGGCCGCCCTCGTTAGCTATCTCGGGTTTAGTGCGCAGCAAATATCCACATTCAAAGTTCTCAAGTTCTGTTGTTGATGTACTAAAAAAATAAACAAAGATAGTAGTAACGATCTTTATTTAGACAAGTGACGTAATCATTAGAAATGCCACGCGCAGAAAATAAGTACGGAAACAAATCGGGAACAATTTAGCTTGTTATTTGTTGATGTACTGAAAAATAAAACAAATACAGTATTGGTTAATAAAATGTTGGCTACAAAATGCTTTGCTTGCATCATAATAAGTCCAAATTTCAAATCATACACTAGTATATTTGGACATGACGCCAAACGTTTCGTCCCTTTAAATTGTCAAAAAACGCCACAAGTATCACATGACCTGCGCTATTTTCACGTGCATAAAAGAGGAAAATTATTAAGAACTATTTACCTAATACATATACATGCAATTTGGTGTTGTTTGACACTTCACAAGATCAGCATGAATAGATGTAAAAATTGAGATATTAATTATGAGAAGAAAGATAAAAGCTTTAACAAACGCACACGCTCACGTGCACAAACAACCCCTGTACCTAATATGCACACCAAATATTCCTATTTCGCTGACGACATCTCGGCATTCCGGTCCGAGACCGACTCGTACCAGCCGGTTTCTATGTCTAGCAGCTCGTATCCGGTCCATCAGGATCCACGACGATCTTTCCGGTGAATCTTTTATTTTCTCTAAATATTCCTTTAGCTCTGTTCCAAACAAATTATTTCCTGTAGCAAAATAAAGAATAGTGGTTTTTACATGTACTTCAGGAATTGTACATAAAATTTATGGACAACATATGGATTTCGTTGCAAAAAATGAAACAAAACAAAACAAAAAGACATGTGTTTAGCTGTAAACAATACAAACTTGCATGTATCTGACTAATAACATAGATGACAATTGTTTTGTCGACATATAACTTATACTTGGCCGATAATACTTTACATGTATTCAATGTTATGATGACCGATTTGGCATTCTAGTGAGAGAGTTTGACCTTGTCACAACAATTTATGCACATGTATAGGAAATAGTACATTTCAAGCCTGGATGACAAAGCGGGCAAAAAATTTACATAAACATATTCGAGTACATAACATGTATTAACTGCACATTTCGAAGCACCTTGTGTTTATTAATAAGTTTTTTGTGTATGTCTACCACCGTTGACACGCTATAATATATTAATAGATAATTAAATAAAAATCCAATCTCAATTTACCTCCGCCTTCCCTCTGTGGTTTAAGGACATATTTCTCTGGCATCTGTAAAGCTTGACTAATTATTTCATCAGAATCTACCTGAATAACGTTAAAACGTTTTAAAATGTCATATTGTTTAAATTGTTTTTGCTATAGAAGTATTGTAGCAATGCTGTAAATTATTCACCTACAAGCTGTCTACAATATGTACAATAAATACAGTTTCTAATTACATGAAATCTCATGTACATCATTTTAAAATTCACGATACATGTAAATGTAATATACAATGTATGTTGAATTTATATACTAAATTATTTCATATCTAACGCTATTTTCTTTATGTGATAAATTTAACCCATTCTTGCACTTACGAACGAAGAAAAAAAATTGTTTGCAAAGAAAACTGTACTCTTTAAAGTTAAACAATAACATTCCCCAAACATAGATGTCAACAA
The DNA here is from genome assembly GCF_026571515.1 of Ruditapes philippinarum. Classification (NCBI taxonomy): domain Eukaryota; kingdom Metazoa; phylum Mollusca; class Bivalvia; order Venerida; family Veneridae; genus Ruditapes; species Ruditapes philippinarum. The sequence goes on along the minus strand of NW_026856836.1, from coordinate 24,689 downwards.
AAATAACCCAACATATTCTTTTCTATTGTAACCTGTAAACATAGAATGTATTTGGTTGTATATAAGTTTGACAAATTACATGAATTAACTTTAAGTTCAGATTTTAAGGTAAATTTAATATGGACTTGTTTTAACTTGTGACTATGTTATAGATTTTGGCTACTTGTTTTAACTTATTTTTTACTTTCTGTATTTTTGCTCACGGATGTTGTTCAATATTTAAATTGTAATGTATGTATATTTGTATAAAACATGCCTACAGGCACGTATACAAGAATAAATTTAGATAAAACTCTCTGTCTCTAGCTATCCCATACAAACTGTGTGAACAAATAAACTTCATAGTCAAGTATTTGTCGAGACTGTGATAAACAGATAAAATTTAGACTTTATCCATCTGACTTCAATTCTAGACACTACGGTCGTGCCTAACATCTTGACTTGCGTTCAGTACTGGGAGTTGCCTTGCTTATACATGTATTGTCCCAGATAAACTCTTGTACTTATATTTCACCTCAGGAAATAAGATAACTATATCTACACATACATAAAAATAACTTCACTGTTTTCATCGTTTGATTTTAGTATTAAATGACTGACAAATAGAAATTTAACTTTAATCTTTTTACACGAATATGCTGGGGATTTATGTCTAGGTTTACTTTAACTTAAAATCTAGTTTATTAAGTTTACTGAGTCAGGTTTATCCGCAGTGTCTAGTTTATTTACTGAGTTTAGTTAACCTGCAGTGTCTTGTTTACTCAATATGTCTAGTTGACTCACTGTGTTTAGATAAATAACTCATTGTGTCTAGTTTACCCACGGTGTCTAGTTAATAAACTGAGACTTCAATGAAGTTTTCTCGATATGTTTTATTCATCCACGGTGCCTAGTTTTACCCGTGGGCAGTTCCCACTGTGCTAGTTTACTGAATATCTCTAGTTTACACACATTATCAAGATTACTCAGTGTCTAGTTCACACATTGTATCTTGTTTTCTCAATGTGTCTAGTTTACTCTATAAGTCAAGTTCACGGATTCTGTCTTATATTCTCCATTTATCTAGTTTTATTATGTCTAGTTTACTGTGTATTTTTTATTATGTCTAGTTTACAGTGTCTAGTTCATTGTTTCTAGATTACCGTGTCTTGTGCACTGTGTCTAGTTTACTCATTGTGTGAAGTTTTCCCGTAGTGTCTAGTTTTTTTTTATGATGTTTAATAAATTAATTTTTTAACTAACTACATGTAATAAGTTAATAAACTAAGCCTAGTTTACTCACTGTGTCTAGTTTATATAGTCCAACAAATGTAGATCGTAAATCGTTTATAACGTCGGCTCCTTTTATAAATTTCTCAAGCACTCCTGGTTCCGCTAAAACTTGTTGTATTTTCTTACATCCGGCCAGATGAAAAGCCACTGTTGGACATTTGATTGCACGCGATCTCTCTATGTCTAATCGTAGCTTGAATTCCTGTAACACAACATAAATGTCAAGTAACTAATTAATGGATGCTCGATAAGTTAGAAGAACGTTTTTTTAGTGCCCACAGGATACACATACAGGCGACCAAATCCAGTAGACATTTATTTAGTTTAATCACTATAAAGTGGAAATACAAAGAAAATAACACAGAAAGGAGTAAAAGAAGTACTGGTTTCTGAACGGTAACATGTGTAAAGCTGCATTGCACTGGTTGTCAACCGAAAGACTTGTCAGCGCCACCGCTACAATAAACGATTATTTTATATGTATATATTTGAGGTTATGTATACTCGCCACGGGTTTCCCATATGGAGAAGACCTCCAGAAGAGTATTATTTATTCATCTGATATGGCATGATACAGAAAGGCGCTTTAGCCTGCCAAGTTTTAAGCATTCTTACACGGAATCTCGATTTAAAGTCTCATCCGAAAGACTGAATAGTAATTTCAAATGGCCAGCCTTGGAATCGAACCCACAATGTCAAGATTACAAGTCTTGCACTCTAACTGATTGAGCTATGCGGACTGGTCATACCCAGATATCGTCGTTTTATGTCTTTATCCGACTGGTTTCCATGGCAACAATTTCCATATGTTATTGAGATGACCTGATGTAAGCGGCAAGCCGCATATTCTGCTGATAGATATCTTCTCTTACAACCACTCATTTTCAGATAATGTATTCTTAACATTCAATATTCAGACTTTGTCTGGAAATTATTTAGCAGTAAGTAAAAAAAAAACTGTTTTAGTTTAAAACAAAGAAAAGGGACTTACAGCTTCTGTAGGATAATGTTTAGGAGAATATCCGTATCTATAGTAGACAACAGCCACCTCCATACCGTCCCTGTCAAATATAATATCACATTAACTTGCTTCAACATTTTTATAATATTATCATTTATTATATACTTATAGATGAAATAATGATGAAATAAAAATGTGTTTTTTAATTTTCCTAATTTCACTGTTCAATTTATTTTTCACTGCGGTGAAACATATCTTCCGTATTTTTCAGCCAATGCACAAAATTGAAGTAGTAATTCAGCCATTACTCAAAATTAAATGAGAAGTCTTTAAAACAAGAGAAAAAGTATTAATAAAAAATAAACCAAACCATCAAGTTTATTCTATAAATGCAGGAATTATTTTTATCTTGGGATATGAAAATCTTGGGATATGAAAATTATCATATTTCACTCGTGTTTTTTTATTTTCATACCAACTGATGAAAATAAATCCTGTGAAGCAGAGTCAATCACTACCTCGTGTTTTATTAAGAACGGTCAGACCACGTGTGTACCTTATTTGAGCTTTAATATAAGAATTTATTTCCTTAAATGTTTCAAACTATCTTGTATACTACATACATTTAAATTCAGAATAAACGCTTTATTACTTTCTAATATGCTTACACTATGCCAGTATACCCCAAGGTGCCATTGACGCCAACATTCCACGATTCTAAATTAAGACTACCCCACTATTAAAAGCATTTTCTTCAGAACCGCAAACGGTCCTACTCTATTTTACTTATTTAAGCTTGTATGGGAATGAGTAGTTTTTTTTCTCCGAATCAATTTCGAGTCTGCATCCTCACAAGACTAACAAGTGCTAGTGTCTTATGAAGAAACATATGGTCGTGACCATGTTACAACTCAGACCCACAATCCAAGAGGAGACATTTAAACAACTTATAACCACAATTTCAGCATATCTTTATCTTTTTAACTCTTATATATTTCATAATTTATTTATCTTTAATTATATCTATTAAATGGTAAATATATAACCTGATAAAAGAAACCATATTTACACAAGCAGTTCTTTATTTTCTCCGAGCGTCATCTGGCGGATGAGTTGTGGGAATGTTCTATAAATAACTTTTACAGATCGGTCTATTTGGAATATATCTCTCTCCAGCCAGCGTTGATCCGGGGTATTAGGTTCAGGTATACCCACTATATACAGTATCACAGATCTGAAAACAAAAATAGGCCGACCTATTCCTATCTTTACTATATATGCATTCATATCTCAAACAAGAATGACATTAATTGGTCTTTTTTTGCATAAATTGTCTTACAATCGTTACTTTGTTCTTTGATTACAACATAATTTATATACCATATATACCTATATAAATACATGTAAAGTCAAAATGTATTCGAGTTAAATAATTAATTCTATAGTATAAAACATATAAATGGGCATATTGTTTAACTTATGATCACTATTTTTTATATATCAGCAGTAAGTTGATGTATTTTTTAAGAATTTTTAGAAGATTTTATCATTTGATATGATAAAAATGCCGATTTTCCGTTGCTGTTTTAAATGTTGTAACAAACTTTTCGGAATTCTTACTTCACTAGAGGTACATTAAACAACTAAAGTATTTTCATCAAGTAAAAACCTGTTTGTTATGTAGTAAATGTTTTAAATATCCAGATGATACAAACTTACAGTATAAAACTATACAAGTAGATTGAATCATTTAAGTACATTTTTGTATTCGGAACACTTTGACAAGTACCCATAATCCTTATCCAAAGTCTGACTGAAAGGGACGATACGTTGCGTATGTACATGGGTGTAAATGCTATTATCAAAGGTACAATGAAATGAAAAATTCGTTCATTTACTTTTTATTTTTGTAAAGTCTCCAAGCCTTTACCATACCATCCGCTAATCCAGCTGTAGGGTGGTTGTCTGGTAACTGTAGATAACAAATGAAGATGTTAAAATCATAGATAACACAACTATACTGTAATATTCAAATAAATAAATAATTACTCATAGCAGGATCTGTCTTTTTGAAAGGCCTCGCAAAAGTAACGACAGACATTGATCAAAGATCAAAGTAACGAAATTTCTACTCAAACTAACGCCTGCTCAAAGTGACCCGACTAAAAGTAACAAAAGACCCTGATCAAAGTAACGAAACACGTAGGCCTACTTTCTCTGTTAAAGCTCGTTCAAACTTTTATATTAAATTTTGTCTTTAAATGTTGTATCACACATTTACCTAGATCTATTTGGGTTCAAGTCAAGCCACTTAAATGACAGAGTATCACAGGTGCATAATCAACTGGACACGCGAAAACTTTAACAGTAAGTTAGTTTAACAGTGCGATGGACCGGGGAGTAGAAAGTGAGAAGTGGAAAAATGCATCTTGCTTAGGGACTGCAAGATTCGAGTAGTTATATACTACATACCAGATATAAAATTATTTGATATACAAGAACAGATTGTTGAATTAAATAGAAATGAAAAAAAGAGCAATGATAAATCTGTTAATGCTAACTCATGCATTACAGATTTCATCAGGTCCCCGTAGCGCAGTGGATAGCGCGCTGGACTTCTAATCCAGAGGTCGCGGGTTCGAATCCCGCCGGGGATGATTTTTTTTTATTTATGTTGTTATAATCAAACATTTCTTATAGTGTGACTACGCAATATTTAATTTCATGAATGAATTTACTTTAAAAGTTTGGGGGTTTTGACATTCATTCTTTCATTGAAATACCTGTTCACTGTTGAATGGAATATCTTCTAACGTTAGACTGTACCTGTAATGAAACACACAACATCATGCATCGAACATTAAAAAAAAATCAAATGTGTATTTACCTTTAATACGCTAATTATCTTAATTTTCCAATCTGGGCAAAAACAATTACCCGTTTTAAGTGAAAAAATTAAAATAAGTACCAGAAAAGCGTACAGTGCAGACCATGATCGGACGGCACGTATATTTAGGTTAGTGCCGTGGAAACCGAGAACGACCAACAATATCCGCATCATCTGACCATGGTCTGTACTGTTTGCTACATAGTCCTTCCATATTATGATTTTTCCCTGATAATGAATGGTTATGTTCAGATAGAAAAATGGACAAGTCCATTTAATATATATGCAACATTGTAAGGTTTAAACGAACGTAAAACGCTCCATAAATTATCATAATAAAACCTGATTTATGTAAATGAATGAAAAGTAATATGTCAACATAGAAACGCTTTACTAGATCTTAATAATAAAAACTATGGTGGCTGATTTCTACCATTTCGTGTCCTGGTGTCTTCACCCCTCAAATGTCGAATTTTGTTTGTTTGATTTGGTTTTACGTAACACCGACATAGTATAGGTCATATGGCGACGTTGCCAGCTTTACTGGTGGAGGAAGACATCAGGTGCCCTTCCGTGCATTATTTCAGGCACGAACTGGCATTAAATGTCGAATGCAAAGACACGAAGACACGAAATAGCAGAAATAAGCCACCATAAAAAAACTGACCTGTGTACGTCGGTCATACTGCTTATTACTCCGCCAGCACCGGAAGCAAAAGTGTTAAATTCCACCTGTTTACAGTCTTGTGTGACGTCATTATCATTTCTATATTCCATCATAAAGTCGTTGCGTGTTAATACAAGAGATATTTCCTGTAAAATGCAACATAACACACATTAAAGGCCAATTATACCTTAAAATTCTATAATTTTTATTGCTAAAAAAATATATTTTTGGTATCTTGTTACAGTTTAAATAAACTAACTCATAATCATTTGTCTCATACATAAACTGTCTTTTGCTTAATATATTGCTGTGTTTTCAAATGGTATATATTTATAGTGAAATAGTATCTTGTATGGAAGTCAAAATACTACATTGTTAACATTTCGCTACCTTTAAGACACATCACTGTATATTCAGTGCTACTGTTTTTTGTTGTTGAATATCTAACATACTCTTTATCCATTAATAAAACATTTTCTAACACATCTTTGCATTTCTAAAGAATGTCAAAAATTTGATTGTGCCGTTAAATGAAAGATAAAATAACATGTAAATAATCTCTTTGACAGAATTGGAGACAGCAGAATTAAAGTGCTGTGCTTCAACTTACAATCGTCAGAAGTTTTCTGAATCTATGTAACAGCTATTAAGAGTTTGTCCTTAACTTGCAAAATAAGTATCTAGTTAGTAACGTACTTAACAATATTTATTGTAATTCAATATACACTGTATTATTCTTTACGCTTGTATGATTAATTCTCATCAAGTCCCCGTAGCGCAGTGGATAGCGCGCTGGACTTCTATTCCAGAGGTCGCGGGTTCGAATCCCGCCGGGGATGATCCTTTTTTGTTTTTAAGGCATGATCAGTTGATATCAAGAGCCATCGACGTTCCGTTATCTAGCTGGATAGCTTCCCCAGAATCCAAAGTCACAGTCGAGATTCGACCCAACAGCGTTGAGGGGGCAAGTGGTTCTAAGGCAATGACCTTAACCACCCAACGACGGATTTCGTTATGAACCTAAAATAACCTAAATTTTTAGGTTTATTTATAGGATCACTATTACAGTAAAACCTCTTTTCTGTAAACCCATTTATAGTTACTGTAGTTTTAAGGTAAAACATTGACTACTCTCAATTATATAGTGATTTTACCTGAGTTATCCCTTCACCTCGCACAGTTTCATAAATTGTCCAAAGTTGTTTTGTGAAGTCGTCAACATTGAGCAATCTGTGAATTAAAGATAAACAAAGTAAAAGACTGAAAGCCATTGCGATTATGACCGGAAATAAAATTTCAGACACCTTACATATCTTACACTTAAGGCGGTCATCCTATCGCCATCCTACCGACAATCCATAACAAGAAATGAAAAGTGCACTCTTACTCACTATCGTACCATACATATATGTAGTTGGCAAATTAAAACACTTTTTCTCCTAAAGTTAAAAGATAAAAGTTCATATATTTTGCACACTGGATGCTTGTGATGAAATCAACTCCATGAAAAGTAAGTAATACAAAACAATTATACGATGTAGAAGTGTTGGTAAGCAAATCGTTCCAGTGTTACCCTTATGTTAACGGGCTGGACGCATATTCATTGAAAGTCATATTTCTAAAAAATGAAGAAAAGAATAAAAGAGAAAAGTTGTTAAAACAAGGGTTTCCGGCAATGTTTCATAACTCAACATGTTAAAGCTGCACAACTTGAAGACAAACAAAAGAAAACTGCATGGCAGAAATTGCTTACACAATGCCGACCTGCTGACATTAAATAAGTTAATAACAAAGTCAAAGGTTAGAAAACCCACCCTCAGACATTTAACAAATTAATAGTAGTGTTAACAATTTGAAAACTCACTCTCAGACATTCAATATATTAATAACAAGGTCAAAGGTCAGAAAACTTGCCCTCAGACATTTAACAACTTAATAAAACGGTCGAAGGTTGGAAAACCCGCCCTCTGACATTAATCAAGCTTATAAACATTTCAAAGGTGGAAAACCCCGCCCTCCGCGCCATTGAACAAGTCAAAAAAGGTCAAATTTTAACGTCAAAAGTTGGAAAAATACGCCCTTTGACATTCAACAAGTTAATAAAAAGGTCATAAGTTGGTAATCCCGCCCTTCGACATCCAACCGGTTTATTACAAGGTCAAAATTGAAAACTTGCTTTCCGACATTTAACAAATAAAAAACAAGGTTAAAACCTTTTGAAAATAAAAATAAAATCACGAAAAGGGTACATCCAGCTAGCATGTATAAATATAAAAAATGGCGTTCCTACCCTTTTAAACATTTCTTCATGAACTCATGGTCATTAGCAACTTTGTAAATCACAGTCTGGAAGGCTGTTTGTAAACCCCGTGTTTTCCTCAATACATCGCCTGGCAGTATACTGGGAAATAATGTAAACGGCATAGGTTCAAGTCTTTCCGGAAACTCGGTCGCTGTTATCTTTTTCTGAACACCTGAATTAAAGTTATCGTTCCTGAACATTGTTTACGTAAATGCATTTGTATACATATGAGTCGCGTCACGACAAAACCAACATAATAAGTTTGCGACCAGCATGGATCCAGACCAGCCTGCGCACCCGCGCAGTCTGATCAGAATCCATGCTGTTCGCTTACAAACCCTATAACAAATGGAGAAACTGATAGCGAACAGCATGGATCCTGATCAGACTGTGCGGATGCGCAGGCTGGTCTGGATCCATGCTGGTCGCAAACCCATTATGTTAATTTTGTCGTGACGCGGCTCATATATATATGAGACGGGAATATGTTTCACGTTGTCGGCATTTTCAACGACATACTTGGCAACGGACTTCTTTATTGTATCAATACACCAATCACTCCAGGGAGTCTTTTACTTGGCTTACATATAATATGAAAGCTTTTCAAAGATCATCATCACCACCACCATTATTATCATCATTTTTTTAAACATCTTCATCATCATGTCTTATTTATAACAAACTTTAGAAATGACTGAAAAATAAGTGATTTTTTTATGAAGAAAGCCTTAAACGAGCAGGCTTTCTTTGCAAAATGTTCCTGTCTGACACGATCTTTCTTTCATGGAAAAGTGATGCCATCAACTATTTAGTTTACCTTACTTAAATAGTTGATCTTACTTTAGTCGTGTTGCCATCATAGCATACCGTTTAACAAAGCCCATCCACCAACACGTTGAACCATTTCATCTAGTCTTTCTGGTGATAACGGCTTTCCATAGTCCTCCTCCACTGACACAACCCTTGACATCTTCTAGAATAACTGCTATTCGGACCTGCCAATGCTTAACCCTGATAACACAAAATTATATTATTTCTGAGAGTTTGGGACGGGGGTCGCATGGTCAATCCAGATAAGAAAAGTAAGATAAACATTATGTTTTAAGGTTTATTGGTCTAGCGAACCAGAATGTATTATTAGTTGTATCATAGTTAAGGGACCTTTCTGTTGAAAATGTGTCTGAGTAATATCGTATACATGTATGAGATGTATGAATGGTATTTATTCATTTATATCACAGAAGCTGTATAATGAACTGTTCACAGATATTTATTCAGGAGTTCACGCATTCACTGATTTTACTGTCGGTTTCACGCTAAAAAAAAGTCAACTTGCCTTTCAAGCGTATATTTTAATTTTATGTTGATTAAGAACATGTGACTTTAAGGCTTTTGAATGATTGGTTATTAATGCATGCCTCTCTCCAGATTATGCCAATTTTCATTAAAAATTGAAAATGTATTTTAAAGTTAAAAAAATGTAAAGTAATATGCACATAGCATACGACACTTACAATCCGCGGAAATTACCAAAAAGAGATTACAAATGCAAAAAAAGCTATCATTGCGTTAGTCACGTAGTATAGAAATATGGTGATAAATACTGCAATATCAGTCATTAATCGTACATAAATGTACTACATATAACATATAAATTAGTACTTGGGTTTTAAATCACTTATTTTTCTTAAAATCTTAGTACAACTTTTCTCTCAAGTTTGATTTTCTTGACATATTTTGCCTTATTTTGAATGTATGCTGCTTTAAAACTAAATATGATATCTTTCTGCATCGTTATATATTGATGATATAATTTTAATTTATCATCAGAAAAGCTTCAGTAGATCTAGATATTTCATGATTTTACTTATTCATTGATTCATTTGTTTTATTTTATCTTATTTATATCTTTTTTTTTATCTTTTTTTCAAACAATTAATCTGCATTTGATATAGTAGTGGAGCAGACAATGAACTTTAACGCAGACTGTGTATAAGGAGGTTAAAGAGGACATTCTAACCTTTCCACACACGGTCACCGTATGATGGAGTGACAACGGAAATCTTAAATTACCCGATAACTACATGTAAGTTATAAATTTACTTATATAATGCAAATAAAGACTATTGCATGGCTGTACACATGCTGTCCATTAATTTAATTTTGGACTAGAGCTAGTTTCCCCATTTCATGAAATATCTTGAGCGATAGCTTCGTAAATATCCGTAAAAATGGTTGTTTTTATTTAGAATATCTCAAATTTGAAATAAATCACTGGTGTCGGTAATATGCCAGGGTTTTTTTCTCTCTCACTATATAGCAAAGGCCTTATATGGGCCCCATAACAGTCTGCGCTCCAATGTATGAGCTCAACAACTGAAAGAAATGCCACTTGCGCTACTTATAACAAAATGTCTAAGTACATTTAGAAGTGTCACCTTTAAAGACCCTAAAATACAAATCCAAGTTATATACAGCCTGATGAATAAGATCTTTGTAAACATTTCATTATAAATAACTCAAGTAAATCTTTCTTTTTTCAAATAAAGAAAAGGATGGGCTGTAAATTATGTGGAAAACAACGCAAAGACAAAAATCGAAAATCAAGGTGTAGTACATGTATGTAGATAATATATACATATAGGTAAAAAAGCGACCTTTTCCAACAACATACTGTTAAGGTGTTAAAGTAACATTTAATTAAACAAGGACATAGTCTTCATTAGGCCTACGCATTTAACCAAGTTTTTGTGTATTCATTATCATTTTTTTTTTGACTGATGTAATTATCAAAAATGTTTCAATTTTATATTTCATCACCTTAGGAATGTGAAAATAGTACAGGAATCACGCAATTATAGGGTATGATATCGGTCTACGCAGTGTCTATTGCAATTTAAATTGAAGTTATGATGCGTAAGGTTTGATTACGCATGCCAACCATGCATATGCCTGGTGTTTTTCCCCCGCGTTTAAACGTAATAAGTATTTCAAAGATGTCATGTGCCTGACGTCATAAAAAACAATTTTGTCTTGTCTTCCCATCTTGATCGATGGCATACCATTTCATTTCATTTTTTTTAAATATCAAGCATAAATCACGATATATAACAAAAATATACGCAAGAAAACTTACAATAAATCCAAATGATATATATGCAAAAAAGGAAACAATATAACTTTATAGTTGAATGTGTCTATCTAATGTTTGCATTTTTGCCCACTGTAACTTACGGTGGCGCTTACAAAACACCATACAAACGTAACATGTATACATGCAAGCAACGTGCTGAAGCATAAATCGATTTATAACATAGCAGGGCTTTGTTTAACCATTTATCTAAAAGCACTCATAAAACAGATAATGTCACGCGATTTCAAATGTAATACAAAGTCTGATCTGACATCATTAAACGATGGAAAATGAAAGATTGTTCATAAGACATAACTTCTGACAAATTAACGAGTGATTTAATTGAGTAGCATTTCTACTTTCGTTATATCAGTAAACTAAAGAACGAAAAGTAACTTACCTTCGTGAGATGTTGATGTGTAATGTCCACTACTGTATTTATCCGTAGATATCATCAAACAATAAACCGATTTATCGTTACAGTTCAAACGAGTGTCAATGTTTTGTACTGCAGCGAATTCAATCTGTTCTATTTTTAGAACAATAGATAAGAGCGTGTAACTATGGTGTACACGTAGTGATTCAGTGATACATTGTATCAGCACAAGTACTAATTATTAACAATCCGTTATTGTCGCACACGCACAAATATGCGTGCAGTTCCCGCTTAAAAAATATATTTTAAAAAGCTCATTCACCAAATAATTTATTGTCGGCTCGTCACACACATAATGGTCTTGTAATGTAGAGCATCTTTTAGTTACGAGGCGGAAATAACCCAGTATTTTATATGAAGAGAATTAGTTCCCGTACATAAAATATAACCCATAATAATTATAAAGTCTTGTAGCATCGGTCATATTTTTCATTATAATCGTAGAAGAGGCCTTTTTACTACAAGTATCAAAAATAGACAAGAAAAAAGTAAATTCAAGAAATTTACAGCTTGGATTTCCAAACGTATTGAACTGCGCTAATTATGCATTTGCTCATTAAAGTCATACATTTAATTACTATGGTGATATCGAAGGACAAATTTTCGTATTTAAGTAAGTTTTTTTATCGTATTGCAAACTTATCTGTACAATAGATAATACTGACAGGACGATATATGGCAGAATTTTTGCGCGTGCGCTCAAGGACGTACATGTTTCGACAATACACAGGTGAAAATGTTTTCAAATGAAAACTTTTTGTACCTGCTGCAAAACTAATATTAACACTTAAATTACATCTGCGTAATTTGATATCCGTTTTTAAAGAATGCAAGTATAAATTTAGTGTGACAAATACAAGGACTGGTTTTGAACGGGAACTATATACTCGCATGCCACAGGATAATAAATGAGTGTAAATAGATTCACTACTAATTTTATTGAACGAGTTGTATATAATATACTTTGATGGTATAAGACTCATGAATTTAAATAAAAATAAAGCTACAGTCTCACTTACATCCCGGCAGAGCCCCGGTAGACGTCCGGGGTGATCCGGGAACGACCGGGGTACGACCGGGAACATCCGGGGTACATCCGTAACTCTGCCGGCAACGTCCTGGATGATCCGGGATGATCCGGGAACATCCGGCATTCGACCCCGGATGGAATAAAATATTTAATATCACCGGGGTGGTCCGGGATGATCCGGGAAGGTATAGCTTTGCCGGCTTCATCCTTAGCTCTGCCGGGAACGACCGGGGTTATACCGGGAAAGCACCGTAGCTCTGCCGGCACAAACCGGGGATGATCCGGGGTATGATATAGCCGGTAGAGCTACGGTAGAGCTACGGTAGAGCCCCGGTATATGCCGGCAGAGCCCCGGTAAATACAGGCAGAGCCCCGGAGGATAAAGGTAGAGCTACGGTTGATCCCGGTAGAGCCCCGGCAAAGCCCGGATCATTTCAAAAGAATCCCGACAATTTGCGATGATTTTACTTGTTTGTATTAAAACCCTTCCCATTTCCCTTCTATCCAGTATGGCATAAGGATTTTTCAGAAAATCATCACGAATTACTAACAGATTTTATATTAAATAAAAATTATGTATCAATGTTATCATTTTCGGGCGTTTTCAATCCACCGGGGTTCTACCGGGGCTCTGCCTGTATCGTCCTGGGCTCTGCCGGGACTCTGCCTGGATCGACCAGGGCTCTGCCTGGGTCAACCGTGGCTCTTCCGGCGTCATCCGGGAACGACCGGGGAAGCACCGGCATGAACCGTAGCTTCACCTGGGCTCTGCCTGGACGATCCGGAGCGCATCCTGGGTGGTTAGTAGGGAACTACCGTAGTGCTGCCGGGGTAAGTGTGACCGCAACAATAATTTCATCCCGGATCGTCCCGGATCATCCCGGTAACTTACCGGGATGGTCCTGGGCTCTGCCGGGAGTAAGTGAGACCGAGGCTTAAGATGTGAATCTCCTCGAATATAATATTCTGTTTATCACATACCTAAAAAGTAATAGACACGAGGCTATCTGATTTATACGAGGGGCGTAGCCCCGAGTATTAATCACAGATTGCCGAGTTTTTTGATGTTCTTTCTCTTTTGTATCATAGTCAAACATAAAAACACATTCCTTGTTGTCACAGTATGAAACCCCGGAGAAAAGTAACAAATGAACGAGCATCTAAATATGACATTTCTGTCGCTTTCCCTTTCTCTTCCGTCACAATAAGTAAAACCCAGCAAAAATGAGCCAACTTAATTTGGAGTGCGGGTAACTAATACCTGCACTTCAGTTAACGCACGGAGCATGTATATGTATACGATTTAACTCGGACACATTTTCAACAGAAAGGTTCCCAAACTATGCTTCAAATTACTCTCTATTGTACAGTGTCTTTATTGTACAGTGAAAATAATCATTTTTATTGGTTTGGGTCGTCAGACCAAGCAAATAATGGTAGCGAATTTTCAGACTCTAATGCTGTTAATTGCAAGTGCCGTTATTTGTTTGGGTCGTCAGACCAAACAAATAATGGTAGCGAATTTTCAGACCCTAATGCTGTTAATTGTAAGTGCCGAAAGTAGTCAGCTTTTTTGAAGCGGTTACTTCTCTTTATATGTAACACTTAGGCCGAAAAATTTAGGGGAGATCACTGCGTAAATATGGTCACATGACAGGCGGATTAATTTTCAAGCAAAATAATTCCCGATGGTCGAAGATTTCTAATATTGTTTTATTCTTTATAGATATACATGCTTATAGTAAGCGCCATGATTATTTACACAAGTGTTAAACAACAGTTAGCGTCGTTACAAACCCGAACTAGAATAATACAGTTTTCTTCAGGCCATTAACATGTCAATCCACCATGGCTGAGGGGTTTGCGCTCGCTTAGGAAGCGAGGGGTCTGGAGTTCAAATCCCAGTAAAGGCAACTCATTTTTTCTTTCAAATTGTTTAAGTCAAATAAACATTGGATCTTATATCAGTGTTGCAATTTGTCTTATAGGCAATCTACTACAATTAAAACCCTGGAAAGCATTTGCGGCACTATACAAAAACAACTTGTTTTATAATCTCACAACCTTCACCTTTCTGACATTCTGAGACACAAACAAATTCAGTGCCTTCTGTGCTTTGATTGTTACTGACGCACCGTTTACAAGTAAGTGGTACCGATTCATTTCCAACGGTTTTCATGTTTGTGCTCTACTTCAAAACGTCTGAATACAAAAAAAAATAAAGTTAAACATCTTGAAAATAAAGATCACAATGTTTTGTTTAAAAAAAAACGCGTGGTTTGATATAAGGAAGTGCTACGAATGCATTTCCGACGGTTTTAATGTTTGTACTATTCTTAGTTTTTAGGCTGCTAGGCTGTCAACTTCAGACTGTAAGGCAGCCAACTTCACGAACATAATAACTTGAAGTTTTGCTAAAATAACATATAATAACACAATTTAATATTTTCATATGAAAAAATGAGTTAATAAACGACGTGAGCAACAGAAATTTGTATTAATATTGTCCAGATTGTATCGGTAACATTAAAGAGTGGGGCAGTCTTTTTATAATTAAGGTCGTTTTTTCATTATCAATTATTGATCACTCATCGTTATAATATTCAATCTTTTGAATTGTAATACCGAAATTCAACTCAACTTGACAGCGAAATAATGAGCATAATGTTACTTTAACAAAGGAAAGAGCAATGTTCGCTGAACGCAGCCACCACGATACCCTTGTCTTTGAATCCGAAAAAATAATCAAATAAATTTGATAACGTTATACATGGGCTTCGTAAGATAAAATATTTTGTTACCAAAAAAAATATGGTCTATTTTTATCAATCTTTTTTTTTCTAAGTTAGTTGGAAAACAAAAGAGATATTCGTAACAAACCTTCATTTCGGCTTGACTTCGAAAAATAAACGAAAAATAAACAACAGAGACTTACATTGTGGTAGATAAATCAAAATTTGCCTTTAAATGAAATTTAGACAAATCCTGAAAATCTGGAAAGTATTTTTTTAATTATTTTACAAAAATTAGTTTTTGTATCATTCAACCCCGTTTTGATATTTCATAACATGCAAGAGTTCATTTCCATAGATTAAAGTTGGTCAGCGTGATTTCGAGGTCATTTTTGCTTTATTTCTTAATCTATACAGTACAGGTTAATTGCTATTTATTGTTCATCTTCTCTTTGAAAGTATCTTTGGCACCATGTTTAAAGCATTAGTAGCGAACAAAGCAGGCTTAAAAGATAACGTCTATCAAACCAATGTTTAGAACCGTATATAATTTATTGTAAAGAAATGTCCGACGAACACAATACTAAAAAAAACTATGCAAACAGTTTTCCATGCAATAATAAAAGGACTACACGGTTAGACTTTTGCTTGTATTTTTGATATCTGAGTATTTCAAATGAATGTATGAATAATTTTTATTCAGCCAATCAAATTGCACTGAAATTATCATGTACAAGATCGAAATCAATGATATATAAAATAGATTGCTATACATGGATAAAAAACATGCCTTTGTTTCTTATTTATTAAAAAGCGTGATCTATAGATGTATTATAGGTTAAATTAATAAGGGTCAACACGCCCTTTGAGGCATTTAGCTATAGCATACGGACACCGGTCATCATTGCCACTATCCGTGCCCATTAAGGATATAATTTGCCAAAAGGTGACCTATAAATTTTGAATTAATTCACTGAATGACACTTAAATGTACTTAAGTCGACTTTTTATGTATGCATAGGACCAATGAGATTATTATATGTAAAGGTGGTTTTGCCAAAATGAATTATCAAATACAGGATAATTACAAATGTCTTTAACGTGTTATAACACTGAAAGTTTTTTACGTAAATTTTCATTGGTCTCTGCTGGCGGCAATATTACCAATACTTCTGTAGATATACAGAATATTTCCTTTTCCGGGCACTACATATATAATGATTAACAACGAGTGTTTGTATTCTAAATTTCAGAGTCTGATTTGGACATTTTTCATCATTACAATCATTTTCTTTCTTTCTTTCCTTTCTTTCTTTCTTTCTTTCTTTCTTTCTTTCTTTCTTTCTTTCTTTCTTTCTTCTTCTTCTTCTTCTTCTTCTTCTTCTTCTTTTTACACATTTTTAACTACATCTCGTGCCTTTTGAATTTCAAACAGTCAAACATATCTGTTTTATTCCCTTCCTACTCGTGGTTATTTTTCAGCGATTTCTACTTGTTACTAAATACACTAAGTCTATCATAACTTTGTGTATAGTAACTGATAATGTTTTATACGACACCAAGTAAATAAATTGTTTAATTGTTTAAACATAGATTGTCTATCGTTATGTTAAAGCTAATATCATTTACAATATTGTTTATAAGAAATAATTCTGAATAATTCTAAACACTAGAAATAGTGTTATGTTTTAACAGTTATAAAGATATTTTCGAATTACTGAATAATAATACAACAGGCAATACAATTTTGTTACTTTTGTGATAAAATATTCATACTAAACTCTCACCCACTGATCACTATGGTAATTAAACATTTTGTCTATAGAACGTTTTTAAGTACATGATTAATTGTGTTTCCAAAGTCTTTCGCACTTGGTCTCATCTCGGGATTAAAGGACCATCCCCTTTTCAAAACATCTAGTATCAAATCTGGTGGACATTTAGGTGAACTGAGTGAGGGCCTCCAGCCGTCAGGTTTGGCAATATGATATTTTAGCTCGTCCATTGCATTGCCGTTGATACCGTAGGCGAAACATTTAGTCGCTATCTCGTCTGCTATGTCTTTTCCAAACCACATTTCCCAGAACATGATTGAGAAACTGTAGATGTCCAGCTTGTTTGTTTGGGCCCTATCTGAGAGGAGGACTTCCGGTGCCATATACGCTGGAGACCCCCTTTCAGTCTGCGAAAGCATTTTTGTAACTTTGGTCACGCCAACATCTGTAATCTTGATGACATTATCGTCTGTTACCTGCAATTAATTTATTACACATGTTTATAGACTGAAAATTGTCATGTCTATATGGGACTTCACTGAGGTTTTATGACAGTAATGACAGGTCTGGAAATAACTTTTCGAAATTTATGTTCCATTTGTGCATATCTAGACTACACACTTGTGTGCAAAATTTTAATTCATTTGCTCACTCCGTTTTTCCAGAATAGTTATTCTCGTTGTGAATAAAACGACCAAAAACTGAAAAGGGTTGCTATGATTTTTTAGAACAGCACAAAATACAATTTTTAATTCAATTTTAACCGCGACATTTTAATACATATATCAGTTATCGATATGCCTTAACGATATAAAAGATATTTAAAAAATACTTATGTAGAAATAATAATTCACAGAAGCCATACCCCATTATATAATTAATAACCAATCACTTGATGTCCATCAACACAAAACTCATATCTCAAAAGGTAAAATAAAAAGCACAGATATTTACCAGCACATTTTCTAGTTTCATGTCCCTATGTGTGTATCCTTTTTCATGAATGTATTCTAGGCCAAGACATATTTGGTGGGCATGGTCGAGCACAAACTTCGCTGCATCAGCATAACGAGGATGATCGTTCCCAAGACAACCAGGTATCTTCCGTTCATTTCTTTCACTCCCTTATAGAAAAAGAGATATGGTAATGCTAAATATGAGATTTAAAGTCACAATGACACTGTGACTGTCACATGGCGACTTTCCAGCTTTACTGATGGCGAGAGGCCGCATGCACCTCTAAGTGCATTGTTTCAGGCATGAGCTGGCACCATAATCGAACCACCGACCTTTCGTAAACTACTGCAACAGCTTTCTTATCTGAACTTAAATGATATATATCTAGTACAGTTAAACTGGATGGTAGCCGAGGGTTATTCAGAGAGAGATGTGTTATTTTTTTACATCATTGATTTTTATCAGGGGAGTTAACAGGATCATTACGTTTTCTGAGGTATATATAGATTACTCGCCCCTGGGGAATATTGCCATGGTGATATTCATTTGATAGATATGATAGACCGAAATAGCACCATGTGATGTCACATAAGGCTTTATAATACGTGATGTGTAATGATATCAAATGATTTGAGAAAACTCGTTTGGCTGAGAGTTTAGGACTCCTTCCAGTAAACATAATTCGATTTATCTTACCTCCAGAAACATTTCAAAATCTACTAACTTAAGCCTAATGTTGAGACAGAAAGGTATTCTGAGCCTAATAATTACAATAATACAGATGTATTTGTCAACCTTAATTACACGGGGAAAGAAAATAAATTCTAAAAACAATACCAGTATAGATCTGTTTGAGGGTTGTCCGACATAACTCTAGGACCATTATCCAGTGTAGACCTTTTGATGTTTTCTCATACGAGGCACCGTAATATCTGACAACATTATCATGTCTAAGATCCCTGAAATAAATATTTTCCAAATACAGTATTATGTATGCCTGTTTCCTCCTTGTTCGGTCCGATGATCTGTTTTGTGTCGGTGGGTTTGGTTTACTGGAGTTAGTCAGGGCAGCGTTCATTGAATGCCACACTTCCATGCTAATCTTTGTTCCGATATTGTATTTGTTCACTATTGTTTATTATGAATTAACCTATAGCTTTTCAGCGCTTCTTATGTAAAATTCTTCCAAGTATAATTTCCAATAACCGTAAATAATACCATACCCAGACTATGGTATAATTTTCAGTTTTGAAGATCGAAGGAGTAAGTGTTTCTGGGCGGAGCTATAGGTTAAAACAGATACACCATTGGTGCGTTGACGATTTCTGGGTTTGCGTAAATTATACCAAAATCACGTGACCTTTCTTATGCAACCTCACTCGACTTCGTCTCGTGAGGTTAAGGCATAAGAAAGGTCACGTGATTATGGTATAATTTACGCAAACCCAGAAATCGTCAACGCAGCAATGGTATATCTATTACATGTATGTTTGTAGATATTACAAATATACATGGATGTTTATATACAGGAGATATTTTGTCAGATAGAAATTCTGTCATTTGAATGTTAACATTTAACCTGTATAGTGTTTATTTATGTAAACAAAGATCAACAAGGAAGGGTGGCATTCCCCGATGAAACCCATCAACACAGGACCGTCGGCAAAAAGTCAATGTTCATTTAATTTTAATATCATTGATAATACGCCAGTTTCTTAGTTTGCCTTTGGATAAAGGTATTGTAATAAATGTAGTTGGCATAGGAATGTGTTAAATGTTTCAGGCACATGTTTGATATATAATAATAGTCATGTTTTTATATAAAACTCTACAAATGGAGAGGTCTACAGCGAAAGGAGTATGCATTCTCCCACAATAATCGTATTAAAATCAAGCACCCAGAAATATCACAAAAGATCAACACTGTCTTGAAGTAACTGGCAAACTTTTAACAACTGCCACATAGATTTCCAAGCCTAGTGTTGTGAGTATAAAAAATCTGGGAAATTATGCCGAATTATGTCCTCGTTATATTCTGAAAACATTTATATATTTATGTCACTCATATCATGCGATATGAACAAAGAAAGGTAATCGTGAAAGTACATAGAAAAGAGCACCTCAATGTCCTGTCTTCACTCAGAATTTCTGTAACATTTGATTCGTTGACTTCATCACTGGTCACCTGAAAAAAAAAACTGATCACTTTAATCAATACTGGTCAAGGGAACAAAACATATCTCCGATGTTAATTTCGCATATTAACTAAGTTATACAAGATCATGATTGTTTAAATCTAATATATTACATTACATTCCCTAAAAATAATATATGTTAACACAATTGAAATTCTTAATTTATTCAATATATAGGCTAAGAAGCTTATCCTTTTCATTATCACAAATATCAATGTGATATCCAAATATATTATAAAGGTGATATTCAATATTATTTTTCAATACTTATTGTTAAAACCAAAGGAGATCATTAAGAAAAAAATATTTTCCCAAAGGCAGTTAAGGTACCAGAGTTGAGCTGCAAACCATGTGGCCCCCGTTTTAAAAAGCATTTTGCCCTTTGGGCGTTTTTCAATCCCGTCATGACTTTGGATATTTTCTTGTGATGAGGCTATCCAGTTAGCGAAGGGAAGGTCTGTACATACTATATCAAACCGAGTCTGCAATTTTCATGTAATTTTGCTGTTTTTAATGCTTCCGAGAGATCAGTTTTTCCAGATATCTAACAAAGGTGCCGCCTAGTTTTAGATATTATGCACGTAGTGGTAACTGATGCCTTTCTCCACCAGTAATACTGTCAAGTCGTTATATGATCTTTCAAGTGTCGGTATGACTTTATCATACAAAACAATCATACAGCTGTAATTTGCTTTATACATTTGCAGAAACATCAAAAACTTTACTTCGTTATTGTCTAAATTGATAACAATTACCTTCAGTGCAACTGGTCTGTCTTTTTTCTTCAGTTTGGATTTGTAAACTTCGGCATATGCTCCGCTACCAAGCTCCTTTTTATCTTTCCATTCTAACTCGGACAGTTCGTAGTCAAACTTCATTATGTTATTGATGTAGAATATATCTAGTTTTCCAAGAAGTTCGCAACATTCATTCACTAATTCTGGAAGTTTCTTCTTCAATCGTTCGTCTTCTTCAATACTGGTCCTTAATGTCTCTATAAGCTGCTGGTCAGCCTAAGTTATTGTTCAAAATTCTTCTTTTCATTTCATTTATCATTGATTAATTTAATGTAATTTCAAAACAGCAACCGTTAATTTCATCTGATGAATTTTTATTTAGATTTGTTAAAAAAAATGATTAAAATTTTAAACATTCTCACATTATTAATCATTACTGTTTTAGACATTATAACAATGATTGTCATCCTTTAATAAAATATTTAATTTATTTTTTTATTGTTTTTTATCAATCTTGAACAATTTTATTGTATACTAAAATGTTTTATTCATATGCTTCAAGCTTTAATTTTGAAATATATAATGTTGATACAAGTATCATGTGTATTTGAAACTATAATATGTAATGTTTGTCGTGCATTGCTTTGATATTATGAATATGTATTGCTAATCCCCTATTTTGACAATTGTATTTTATTGTCCTTTGTTACAGGAGCGTATCTTTCCATGTTTCCATGTGACAATATAAACCCATTGAAAATCTGTCGACCCATTGTTGTTAATTATTTCCCCGAATGAGTGGTCCCGGTGACATATGCATACTAAACCATGTTGATTTCTTACATTTACCACGCACCAAATATGTATA
Source organism: Ruditapes philippinarum (assembly GCF_026571515.1). NCBI lineage: Eukaryota > Metazoa > Mollusca > Bivalvia > Venerida > Veneridae > Ruditapes > Ruditapes philippinarum. Next base: position 2,737 of record NW_026856836.1, on the reverse strand, counting down.
TAGCTAGTCAATAGAATTAAACTGTTTGAAAACAAGAATTAATGGGGACGGTTTTGAAACAAACTTAAGTAGTTTACTCAGACAGTTTATGTAACAGATAGTAAATACATAATGTAACTACATCTTCATAGCATCCTGTTCTCACGTGAAGAAATCCAAAAAAAACTAGAACTATCGCTGAATGCGATTCATACCCCCACCAATGTCCTTGACAGAAGACCACTTTGAAAGGTGGTAAAGGGAATAACTTATGTGGCACAAATACATAAAAAGAAATTATCTCTGGTGAAAAAAAGGATTTAATTGTAACAGGTAAATATAAAAATATATTACAAATATGTTTGAAAAAGTACAAAAATTAAAAACCTTTCATTTTCCCAAGTATTAAAAACTTTATTTTTAAAATCAATTTTTGACCTCAAGTGGGGGGGGGGCCCCATTGCACCTAACTGGCACAATGGAAATGGGGTTTTGCACATCACCCAGTTTGGTTTGAACATTTGAGTAAAGTTTGAAGAAAATCCTTCCATTAGTAAGAATTTATAGAGTAGACCCAATATACTGTCTAGTATTGGTTGTATGTAAATTTGAAGACTAAAACAAGGGGCATAACTTTGACAAAATGCAATACAGAGTAATGAAACTTTACCTGCATAATCTTATTTGCCACACCTTCATATATCTTTTAAAAATTCAAGCAAAGCCTTGCGCTAGTTTTCAGAATTATTCAAGTACATGTTAAAATTTTAAGAACATTTTTGTCTAAAGTCAATTTTGACTTTCAAGTGTGACCTGACCTTTAGCCGGCACAAAAGGTGACAAGGATTCTGCACATAAACCTTGTTGAGGTGAAAATATGAGTAAAGTTTGAAAGAAAATTCTTCCATTAGTATAGGATTTATAGAGCGGAACAACATATTGTCTAATATTCGATTGTAATGTAAATTTTGAAGACTTAAAAAGGGGCATAACTTTGTTAAAAAATGCAATACAGAGTTATGAAACTTGAACGAACAGCATATCGGAATTGTGACCCTTCAAAAATATTTTAAGTTTTCAAAGCAAATACCTTTTCTAGATTTAGAAATATTCAAATAAATGTTAAATTTAAAGAATATTTTCAATTTTTGAAATAAAAACCCTTCAAGTGTGACCTTGACCTATAAGCCAGCAAAAGTGACATAAGTTCTGCACATCCCCTGGTTGAGATGAACATTTGAGCCAAGATTGAAGAAAATCTTCAATATAGTGTAGGGCATACTGAGCGGACATGACATACTGTGAATATTAGATTGTTTGATATTTTGATCTTCAATTGTGACCTTGACCTTGAGCTGACATATGGGCAACATAGGTTCATGCATATCCCCCTGGTTGAGGTGAATATTTATGTCAAGTTTGAAGAAAATCTTTCAATTAGTGTAGGACTTACAGAGTGGACACGACATACCTGTGTAATATTTGATTGTTTGATATTTGACCTTCAATTGTGCCCTTGACCTGGCACATGGGCACATGGGTTCTGCACATCCCCTTGTTGAGTTAAACATTTGAGCCAAGTTTGAAGAAAATCTTTCAAGTAGTGTAGGACTTACAAGCGGACACGACATACTGTGTAATATTTGATAGTGTTTAGATATTTGACCTTCAATTGTGACCATTGACCTTGAGCTGACACATGGGCAACATGGGTTCCGCACATCCCTTGTTGAGTTGAATATTGAGCCAAAGTTTGAAGAAAATCTCTTCAATTAGTGTAGACTTACAGAGCGGACAAACAATGCTGTAATATTTGATATTTGACCTTCAATTGTGACCTTGACACTTGAGCTGGCACATGGGGCAACATGGGTTTCTGCACATCCCCTGGTTGAGGTGAACAATTTGAGCCAAGTTTGAAGAAAATCTTTTCAAGTAGTGTAGGACTTACAGAGCGGACACGACATACTGTGTAATATTGATAGTGTTTTGATATTTGGACCTTCAATTGTGACCTTGACCTTGAGCTGACACATGGCGCAACATGGGTTCTGCACATCCCCTTGTTGAGGTGAATACTTGAGCCAAGTTTGAAGAAAATCTTTCAAGAAGTGTAGGACTTACAGAGCGGACACGACATACTGTAAAAATTATTTAATTTTTGATATTTGACCTTCAATTGTGACTTGACCTTGAGCTGACACATGGGCGACATGGGTTCTGCACATCCCCTGGTTGAGGGTGAACCATTTGAGCCAAGATTTAAGAAAATCTTTTCAAGAAGTGTAGGACTTACAGAGCGGACACTACATACTGTGTAATATTGATATTTTTGATATTTGACCCTTCAATTGTACCTGACCTTTGAGCGAACATTGGCAAATGGGTTCTGCACATCCCCTTTTGGGTAAACATTTTGACCAATTTAAGAAAATCCTTCAATGGTATAGGAGTTAGAGAGGACACGAAAATGATTGACCTTACAATTTGACCTTGACCTTTAGCTACACATGGGAACATGGGGTTCTGCAATCCCCTTGTTGAGTTGAATATTTGAGCAAGTTGAAGAAAATCATTCAATTAGTGTAGGACACAGAGCGGACACAACATACTGTTAATATTTGATATTTGACCTTCAATTGACCCTTTGACCTTGACTGGCATGGGCAACACGGGTTCTGCACATCCCCTGGTTGAGGAAATTTGAGCCAAGTTTTAAAGAAAATCTTCAAGTAGTGTAGGACTTACAGAGCGGGCA